>NW_004524607.1:2600849-2602822 GCF_000260255.1 Octodon degus
TGTTCCATGTTATGCCTAAGATGTTTGATATTCAGACAGATAGTGAGGTTAAGCTTACCAGCCTAGGTTGTATGGTAATAACAATAAGCTTGTCTTCTGAAGGGTTAACAGCCTAAGTTTGCAGACCCAAATTAGAGAAAATGGAGGGCCACAGGGAAAGCCAACATTTGGCCCTAGCCTTCCAAGGTTAATTAAAACTCAGGACATATGAGAACTTGTACTGTAACATCATGTAACTCGGTAGTGTCCCAAATTTTGTGATCAAGGAGATTATGGGGCCAAAGACGAAAGTGATCCATGATGTAGCGTGTGCCTAAGGAGAGTCACATGGAGAGAAAACAGTCTCTCAGGCTTTCACAGACAACACATTGTCCAAGCAATGGCCGTCACTCATCCACATGGCTTACACTGACAATGGATCTACAATCTAAGTACAGGATCTTAGGATAACTCCTTAGGGGATTTGACTGACCTTAACAGATCCTAAAGCTACAACTCTTTTTTGCATACTTCTTGCTTTATCTTGGTCTTGACCATCTAGCAGAAAAGTATAACAATGAAATATAAGAAGTAAAGCCATGCTGTTATGTTGAGCTGTATGGGATTCTTGTCAACAATTTCTGACACTGCCAGTCAAGCGTAAGACCTAATACTCTTATGGACTACTGGACTCTTTTAGAATGTTCTGCTGAGTTAACATACCTATAATATTCAAATGACAGAACTAGAAAAAAGGGGGATACAGATGAATGTCCATTTTGTATCTGTATGTTGAAAATGGTTAGGATATACATATCGTTCCATTCTCTTTAATAAAGGTATTTGTTGTAATAGTGTTTATAAATAAGATATTATGTTTGCATCTTGTACAGCAAATAACCACTAGGAAGAGAGTATACAATGTGTTAATTATTGAAACTGTCCTACCAATTTGATTTGAAACTGTCTCATTGTATTTGTCTCTCCATAAAATTATTGGAAAAAATAAAATAAAATTAAAATAAGTTTTTAAAAAATAATTTATATTTGAGTTAATTGAAATGTATTGGAAAATACTGTTTACAGTATTACATTCATCTTTTTTATCATCTGTAATATCTGTAGTTCTGTTATCCCTTTCACTTACGTTAGTAGTAATTGTCTTTTCTTTCTTGATCATTCTATCTAAAAATCCAGAAATCTTTTTATGTCAAAAAAAGCAAGACTTTGCTTCTGTTAATTCTTTATCACATAAATAAAATTTGAGAAGTCTTAGCATTAAGATAGGAACACTGTTCATAGGTTCAATCAAGGGACTAAATTAAGCTTGGTAGAGAGAGAGGGGAAATCGATAGTTACTTAATTGGATGATTATGTGGGAAAGAGACAGGGGCTTAGCGTGACTCTCTAGTGTCTGTTCAGTCAGCTGGGTGAATTGCAATTCTATATGGTGGTGAGTGGAACCCGAGTATGAACAGACTCACAGGAAAATAAATGACCACAAAGATCCTGAAAATATTAATGCTCAACTATTCATGAGAAACCAGAGATGATGGTGATGATGATGTAGGAGAAAACATGAGTGGATGTGAGGGGCTCTGAAGAGAAAGGACTATCACACTGAGCTATATCCCCAGTCCAGTTTATTTATTTACTTATTTTTTTAATCTTGCAATTGAGTCTCCCTAAATTGCTCAGGTTGGGCTCTAACTTGTGGTCTTCCTCCCTCATGCTTCCAGAGTGCTGTAACTATAGCTTGAGTCACTGGCCTTGGCTCCTAATAATGCTATCTTAAAACACATTTTCTTGACTTTCTTTTGGTTACTGTAAGAGAACACCGGAGATAAGATTACATATAGAGGAAATAGGGATCACTTAACAACTTAATGAGATCCTGTCTCAAAATGAGTTTTTAAAATGGGCTAGGGATATAGTTCAGTGGGAAGATCCTTAATTCAATTCCCAGCAAAACACATTGCGAGAGCCTCACCCCA
>NW_004524607.1:2602922-2611511 GCF_000260255.1 Octodon degus
GACACACTTGACTTCTAACTAAAGTTGTTTATGGTGATAAACTTTTAGGCTCAAACACTTATCTGTGTATTACTTATGCTATTTAATGCCTTATAAATAGATAAAAACCAACTAAAATATTTTTCTACACTAAGATAAACATTTAAATGTGTTTCGGAGATAAAAATGAAACTCAGTGTTTCTAATATTATAATAGCATGAGTATTATGCTAAAATGTCCTATTTCTCTTGATCTCAAGTTTTCCCCATAGAACTTTATCATTGTTACCTGTAAATACTCTTCCAAAATAAAACACAATTTATAAAATCTACTCCTCAGATGGAAGTCAATCCCCATGGTTTAAAAGACAATGAAATTTATGTGTGGTTGTGACTCATTATGAATCTTGACAAACATCAACATAGTCATGTCTCTTTTGGTACCTACTGATTACATATATGCCTCCTTCCTGACAGACAGTTTTTTGTGTCATAAATATGTGAGGAGTTGGCAATTATAAAACACCATGCCAAAAAAATTATTCCCTTTAACCTGTGTCAGTCCAGAGGGTCAAACTACCACTCTAGAGTCCTTTATTTGTGATATACTAATCACCCTCTGGGACAAAGATTCACTATTTAAATGTCAACTACTAAAACAAAAAGGGGGATTATGATAGGGAGGTTATATCCACATGGATAATCATATAAAGCATTTTTTACTTTAAATTTTCAAAATTGTGATTCAGACAGCTTTATAGCAGTAAAAGAAACATTTTATTCTCACAAAGGATAGACTTTATCGGTCCTATGAGGCTGAGGCCCTGTGGAATTGTTCACATGAGGGAGGATATGTTTTAGCACCAAGTAAGAACCCACCCTGTTCCTGAATTGCAGGAGATAGCGCTTCCCCTCTGGGGATGGTCAACATGAGAAAGGAGAGAAGATGTGTTACCCTCTACAACTCAGTCCTCCAAACCCACCTGGGGAGAGATTGAACAGTCCACTGCATGGGGCTGAACAGATGCTACAACATGCTGACATCCTTTCTACCCAAGGAAGCCTCTTCACAACAGTGGTAGCATGGTCACCTATAACTCTTCAGATGACAAAGGTAAAAGGATTTTCTTTTCCATTCTGCTTCAGCTTAAAGATACTTCAAAAGTGAATGGCATGGCATATTGGGCACATATATCCTGCTTTTGATATTGTCACCTGGGAGGACCCTGAGTCTCCTTATCTTCCAAGGATACCTCTTACACTGGCAAAGCCTGGCTGCCCCCTCCTGGCCTTTAAAGAAGTATTGTAGCAATTACAGCTACTCTGGATGCTCTAAAGGCTGGAGTTTACTACCCCACAAATGGTATATTTTTGGCTAAATTGTTCCCTCTGTGTATGGTGGCTGGTATCACTTATGATAACCACTGTACTCCTTTTCAGCCTCAGTGGTATATAAATCATATTTTCATTGGGTCTAAACATACTAAAGGACATGTCAAAATTTAACTGATACTACTAGAGTCCTAGGTTCCTCTGTCTGGTAGGCACCTTCGTGGAACCTAACAGTCCTGTGTGTTTTTATCTGTATGTGCATATAGGAGATAATCTAGAATTAGGTGAATTTCATGGTAGTCCACCAATTTCTCTGTTATGCATTTTGCTTATAACCTAACTCTAAAACATTGGGGGGATAATTTGATATTGTTATAAAACAATTCAACCTGAAATGATAATTTATATTTTAATTACAGCCACAACCCTCCCTTATAGAATCCTAGGTTTGCTGCACCTTTATTACATCTTTCTTTTGGGATTTATTTTTATCCCTTTTGAAAAGCCTTATGAGTTTTAGCTATTTCTTTCTTCCCATTGTCATAAGTAGCAGCTATAAACATAAATAAGTTCACAGGGATCTCTAACAATACCACTGATTATGTCACGATCTGTACTTTCCACTCATATATTTTGGTCCTCTACTAAGGAGAAACCTATTTTCATCATTTAGAATTCGTTCTGTCTTCAGCTCTGACATTTTGAGGCTCTCAATATTGCTTTGTCTGCAAAATCCACAAGGTTCACTCCATGTGTCGTTGATAGTAACTTTTCTCAATTAAATATTACTTTTATTATGGTGTTTAGACAAAGGGGTAAAACATGACTCCCCACCAGTCTTACAAGTGAGTGAATGAGAGTCTGTGTTCTTAGACAAATCACCTCAGCACTTGAATCTATCAGACAAAAACAGGTTTGGGTTTTTGAGCGCTGTCATTCTAGCAGTTTCAGTGACAGCACTGGAAATGTTATAGCCACAATGCCCATCACCCAGACTCATTCCATCCAGACTGCCCCAACCACGTGTGGCTATTTTCAAAATGTTATTGCTGAGCTTTTAGCTCAAACCAATATTTATCAGGAAATTTTCAAAGACAGAACACTCAAACCTGCCATAAGATTGCCCAGTGAACACAAACTCTTTAGACACTGTCTTGGTTACTTTTTCCTCATTGCTAATACAAAACACCTGATGTCAATAATTATGGAATGAAAGGCTTTTTAGCTCACAGTTTGTGGGGGGTTCATTCCATCGTTGGCTGGCTCCAAGGCATAGTGGCACATGACAGAGGGTAGCAGTTCATGGAGGTGGAAAACAGCAAAAAGAAGAAGAGCAAAAAGGGAGGAACAGTCAAGAACAAGCCTCTTTCCCTCCCTTACAGTGTATGCAGGTTACATACCCTAAGGTGGGTGCAGCACTCACACCCATAACCCCAGCATTAGACCTTTAATCAATCATAAACTCTAGAAACCTGCCCCCATGACTGCCTGAGGCTTTGAGGACATCCAGACACAAACCATAATAGACACAGTAGGCTCAACTGTGATGCTGGTTACTCTTCCATGTGCATCACTCCAACTCCTTTCATCATTCTAAATCTTGGGGCAATGTCCAGCATATGTTCTCTAGTGCTTTTCATGCTGATCTCAATGGAAGATTTCTACTCTCCAAGGCTGACTACAAACCAACTGGAAGCTCATAATAACTTTAGATCATCTCAGTGTTATGGCCTATTGGATGAATAAAAAAATGGAGTTCTCAGGTTTCAATATATACATGAGTCTTCACTGCTATTGAAATGATCTTCTTATTGTCCTTTCTTGCAGTCGTAAGAGCCCCTATGCACTATTTCAGGGGAGGTTGCATGCTTGAGCATGATGACCTTTCTCCATAAAACCCAGTCTCCCTCCTCCCTTCATCATATCCCTCTTTCCCCAACCCATGTACAAAATGGGTGATGCATGGAAGTATTGGCTAGAGATATATATGAGATCAATACATAGAAATTGATGACTTTTGGGGCCCATTCTGTGCTGGCCCCAAATCCTGGCAGAGTGGTACATACCTATAATCCCAGAACTGGAGAGACTGAGACAGGAGGATTACTATGAGTCTGAACTGCATAGTGAGACCTTGTACCAAATATATAAATAAAAAGATTAAATAAAATAAAAAATTAACATTTGAGGATGGTTGGCTAGCATTATGGGCTTGACTGCTGTAGGTGTTATATTTATCTTTGTTCAATACAAGAGTTTTACTAATATCATAATGAATGTTAACAATACATTTTACTGTGGAAGACCATGTAATATTCAACAGCCACATAACCTGGGAAGGAGACTCTCATTAATGAAATCAGAGATATTCAGGAAAAGAGACAAGCTGAAATATTTTAGAGATATCATCCTTGAAACAAGTGGTGTGAGAACCTAGGACACTCTCTGGCTATATAATTAGCTTGACAGTAGTTCAGATTTTAGGAAGTGATGGGAGTGATGAAGAAGTACAATTACATATAATGATTGTTTTGGCTTAAAAGATAATGTGCTGCTTATTTCTTTTGATGGAGAAGATTGGATCTCTTCAATGTATTGGTATGAAAAATCTGTTGTTTCCTCCAAGTGTCTCTGTTGAGGCAAGACTACTAATTTATTTTCTTGAATGTTTCAAGGACATGCTAACTAATGTTTATTGAAAAGTGAAGTAGCAGTCATTTTTAAAGAAAGTTGTTACTATGTTTTAAGGCAGGGTTAAAAATCAAAGGCCCAATCTGGACCAAGTCTCATTAAAAAAAGAAAAAGTTTGGAAACCCGCCATGCTCTTTCTTTCATGTATGTGACTGCTTTTATTCTAGCATGACAGAGTTGACAGAGACCACATTACCCACAAACAAAATATTTTCTATTTGTTCTTTATCAAAGGCTCTTTTCTGAAGACTTCTCTAAGGAATATGCCCTGACACAAAGGCAAAAGCTATCAGAAACATTAATGTGGTTATGGTCACAGTAGGAAAGATGTTGGGGTGGCCAGCAAAACAATACGTCCCCAAAGAAGTAAGACCATGCGTGAAGCAGTCAGATTAGAGGGACAGAAAATCATCAACAACAAAGGATCTGTTTGGAGGAAAATGGTGGCTACAGAGCAATGACCTCGTTGTTGCAAATAAGCCTTGCTTAGTGGGTTAGAGTAAGTTGGTATAGTCTGCTTATAAATCACACAGAGATCCTTGACAGAAAGAGACCAGCAAAGGAACAAGAATGATACTGTAGCTGGAGAAAAATGTTTAGCAAAAGAGAAAAACAGAGAAGTCTCATTTTTCTTATGCTTGAGAAGAAAAACAGGTTGTTGGTAGCACCATGATCAGCAGACAGCAACTTTAGTGATCACCACAAGACCTTGCTTTCCTGACAGAGTTTACTGTGGTTTACTCCATCTAAATCTCAAAGAAAGCATGCTTGTTTATATTAAACATTAGTGGAGACAGATCAGGATACAGGAGATTGAATGCAGTACTTTCATGCTGATCCATGTCTCCAGCCAGGTACTGTGATAGAGTCTTGGTAAATTCTTCAGGTTGGGCTCACACTTGTAACCTTTTGCCTCAGCCTCTTCTCACCACAAGCATTTATCATTATGCCTAGCACTTGTTGGAGGATTTTCTATTGGAGAAATACTCAGGCTTGAGCAGAGTAGTACATGATTTAAGCACAACCATCTCACTTATAGGTATGTACTACTTTGCAGGGTTTAATAAGAGAAGCAATGCACATCACTCAAACAGTAGCTCTCCCAGGGCCAGGACACAAGAAAGCAGAGAAAATGAGCACTAGCATCCATCTGTATCCCAGTGGGCCTATGTACAATTGCATAACAGCCTAAGTTCCAAATGTATTTCTCTTCTTAGTACAAAAACAAAGAAAACTGGAAGTTTGAGAAAATGATAACATCATTTCTATTCTATATTCTTTCCCAACATTTGTCCCCAATTATTAACAGGAATGGGTAGACAAGTGCCCCAATTCCTAGATCCCTCAGGTGGGATAACTCTAAGACAGGTGTCTAGACTCTCCTCCTGCAGTTCCCATCAACCATAGACAGTGGTTTCAGCTCATGGTCCTTTTCTGTCCTGTCTCCCTCTGCTCTGGCCTTTCTGTGGTCACCTCAGTGAGTTGTCTCCAGGTCACCTTCCAGGGGAGCCTCAGGAAAGGCTGTTGCCTACAGTGTGGTGAGGGACTGCCCAAGGCAGTCATCTGTATGATGATGCTCCGATTACACTCAAGGAAAACTACTGAGATTGTATTGAGAAAAAGAAATGTGTGTCTGAGGAATGGAGATCAAGTTCTAAATATAATAAGTGGTTAAGATCACACTAAGATAGCATGAGAGCATGTGGGCTGTTACAGCTGAGCCAAGTGGATCCAAATAAAGTTCATTAATGACAAGTCAGTACACTGAGAAACTTCCACTGTGTGGTCCCAAATCAGGAGGATTTGAATGACTAGCAGGATCAGAAAGTGTTGAAAATGCTTACAAACCACGCCCCCATCACCCATCCATCCACCCACTATGTTTAAATATATATATTTGAGTGGAAGAAGTACATTTTGACCACTGTTAGCAATCTGTGAATTTATAAAACGAGGTGAAAGATATATACTTGCTGCTCTGAATTTTCTATGGCTTTGAAATGATTTTTAATAAAAATTGGGCGAAATTTTCAGAAAAAGTAGAAATAATGAAGATACAGGCTACTTTGATGTTATAGCATGTATCTAGATGTCCTCCCAAAGTTTCATGTGCCATAGGTGGAACTATTGGGCAGTGGCTGGATCATAGTTGTGTGATACTTGATTAGTGTGTATTAATATTGATTAAGGGTGTATGTAAACTAAATTAGTTTACTATAGTTCTGGGTGTGGACAATGGAAGCTCTACTCTGGGTGTGGTGACAGCAAGCAACAGGCTTGTAGTCTAGATAGAATAAAGGGGAAAGGGGGCCTACTGATTGCTTCCACTATCTGCCTGCCCTGCCACGAGTTGTTTCTCCTCTGTGATGCCCCTCTGCCACACCACCCTCACCTGGAGCCAGGAAACTATGAACTGAAATATTTGCAAATGGCGAGCTAAAATAGACTTTTCCTCCTTTAACTTGTGGGTGTTGGGTATTTTGTCCCAGCAATGAGAAAAATAGGTAAGATTTTTGAATATGCAATTTTAAGTCTGTGTTTTCATGTCTTTGAAAACTGAAATTTCCAGTCTCAGGCTTTGTTTTCCACCATAGTAGATATTTTCCTAAGAAATCTGTATGAGTCAGTCTTCTCCAAAGACATAGAATCAGCAGAAGACATCTATGTAAAGGAGGGGGGTGGGGGAGAGAGAGAGAGAGAGAGAGAGAGAGAGAGAGAGAGAGAGAGAGAGAGAGAATGAGAATAGAGGATATGTACATAAGGTCTAATCCAGAAATACAATAATTTTTTTAAATTTTAAAAGAATTTTATATCAAAATACATTGCCAGTCTCTCTCAAAATGTTCTCCTTTCCTTCAGATACCCCATTGTACTTGATACTTTCTGAAGCAGTTTTGGAAGTCCTCTTGCCTGAGTATCTGTAGTTGTGCTGTCCTGGCTGCCTCTGTATCCTGAATCCCCTCAAAATACTTACTTTTCATGATTATTTTGACTTTGGGAAAGAGCCAGAAGTCACATAGTGCAGTACCCATGAGTGCCATCTACGAGGACGCTTAGCAATGTTTTTACCAGTTTGCCTTTCTTCTAGGTGTCACTTATAACTCCATTCATTGTATTTTTGTCACACCTTGCAATGGCATTCAGGAAAGCGGTCTTCTAAGAACAATAGGATAAATGTGTTCAGAGAGACAGAGAGTGTTTTGAGGGGAACTAAAAGCAATGTTACTTACACTGTTACAATTTTCATTTAAAATTTTATCATCTATATTGATATATATACCTATAGCTTCACTTACCATAATCCCTAAAATTTCCTCAACTTCTCTTTGACCTGTCTTCCTCTGAGATGATATTTTTTCTGATGACAAAGTCAAGAAATGTGGGCTAATATTTCTTTCCAAAACACCATCTTTTACATGCAATGTTAATCAAGGGTGTGAGATGCTATGAATAATTAGCTTTCATTATGAAGATTCCTCAACTTTAATTTTTTTGTTCTTCTGTGATCCTTTCCTATCATAGCACAGAGTCTACATTTCTTCAATAATTTATATTTGAGGGCTGGCTAGATATCTCAGTGAACTAAAGCAACTGCTCAGATAGATTCAGGGGCCAGGAGTTTGATCCCCTGGCTTGTCATGCCAGCTCTGTCCCTGCGGTGCACTGAGACAGTGATTGAGACTGGTTGTGTTGGTGCGCACCTGTAATCCCAGCACTTGGGAGACTGTAAACAGGAGGATCACTGTGAGTCCATTCTTGTAATGAGACCCTATGGACCCTAAATACATAAAAATAGAATAATAATAATAATGATGATAATAATAATGATTTATATTTGAAGAAGTAATTTAAGTCCTTTGAATTAGAATCTGGTCTCACATTTTTACCTTTGTAGTCTAATTTTTGCAGCAGCCTTAACAACACATTTGTTGCTGTAGGCTTTGAGCACTTCAGATCATGAAAGAACAGATATGAATCAATTTTACAAGAATCAGTGGGTCTTAAGACAGAGGAAATAGCCTATCTGACTGGAAAGCCACACAACACCAATTGTGTTTTACAACTATCTCAGAATTTTAAAGTTATCATCTCCCTGCTATAGTTAAAGTTAAATACATTGAGGTATAATTTATATCCAGTAGAACTCATCCATTTAAAATGTATGCTTTGAAACATTTTGATAAATGTATAGTGTCATCTAACGGTTACCAAAACCAGGGCACAAAACGTTTCCATCTCTTAGCCTCTCTGGAGTCATAACCCTTTGTAGATATTCCCTTACCTCCTATCCCAGGCCTTAAAAACAATTGATTTAAGCTTTCTTCTTATAGTTTTTAAAAATAATTTTTAAAATTTTAGTGCATTAGTGCATGTGTACAGTAGATAAGCTTTATACTTTTTATAGGCTGTTGGAACATGTACATAATATAATCCCAATGCCTTATCATTCCTCTTCCCATAACCTCTCCCTTTTCATTTATTTCTTGATCCCTTCCCTCTTGAGAACTACATATCTCATTACTTCCTAGGAGCTATCTTTTAGTTTGCTCTTTATTTTTACTCTGACCTTCTTATATTAAGAGACCA
>NW_004524607.1:2611611-2615109 GCF_000260255.1 Octodon degus
CTAAGATGTTTGATACTCAGACAGATAGTGAGGTTAGGCCTAAGCTCTTCTGCTAGTGTTTCCTGCTGCTGTTTGGAAACCTGCCTAATAGTGCAAAATAATTCAATCCAGAGACCTAAGCCTCTCTAGAGATCTGACTGACTGAAACATCAACCTGAGCCAGAAAACCTTTACCCAGTACTCCTAGATCAGAACCAGACCTCTATTTCTGCAATTTCCAACTATAGCATTGGCACCCATACCCCTTTGGCAGCTCAGGTTCAGCATCTGTGTCACTGTTCCTGATCTGCAGTGGTATGACTTAGTGCTTTTCTGGACCTACTCAGGCTGGCCAAAACAACAGAAATTTCCAGGGTCCCACGGTAAGAAATTATCCCTAAATGTGGGCCATCCTTTACCACTGGCAGCAATAATGGACCTGCAGAGATAACTCAAAACTGGAAAGACTCTTAAAGACTAAATAAAATTTACATATTGTATCGAGGTCCCAAAGTTGTTTTTTGTTTTTTGTTTTTTAATGAGCAGAATATATTTACTGAGAAAAAGAAAGCTCCTATCCCGAGAGAGGGACAGGGAGGGGGGCCCGAACAGGTAGTTCCCCCCGCCAAAGTTTTAAAGTGTTTAAAAAAATAAACATTACCTTACAAAAACATGTTTTAGCCAGCTCCATAAAAGTTTAGTTAAAAGATCAGCTATACCAGTAGGCACTCCTGCACATGTATAACCCAGGCACATAATAACTACTTCTGCAAGTTTCAAGAACCCAGCTTTAGGCATACTATTCCAGAGTTCTGGAGAGTTTACCTGGGATTTACCACCCTCCTCTGGGGCTCACTAAGAAAGGATGCTTCACTCAGCGTCCTGCTCTGGTTTCTCTGAAGGCAGACCAGTCCATGCATGACTGAGGTCTGAAGATGCCTTTTATGGAATTGTTCTATATCTATTCCCCTTGGTTTTTGTGGTTTTTCGCGCTGCTTATCACAGTCCTTGCTTCCCTGCCCCTCCTCCCTGATAGCTATGATTTTTGCCTTATTTCTATGGATGATTGCCTCAAGAGAATAAAAAACAACCAATAAGCCTCTTGTAAATGATAGATTATCAAACAAACCACAAACTCCTGGTGCACATTTTCAGTCTATGCTACGGCCCACCCTAGGAACACTGACAGCCCCAATGTTACTGATTATAGTTGGGCCTTATCTCAGAAGATCACATGTAGCAGGCAGAGGAAAGATTTGCCAGGAAAACTAAAAGAGGGAGGAAAGGTAACAGAAGATACCCTCCCAACCAGTATACATCAATTTTTTATTTGTCCAGACAATAATGGTTTCAGTTACAGCCCTTCTTGCTTTCATTTCTTGGAAATGGCTGGTCACTGTGACCCATAGCTGATATTGTGATGTAAATTGTATTAACAGGCCATTCTGTCTCTGTACTTCTTGCTTGCTTATCCCAGATAAGCCCTAGACCACCAGAGATCAGGGCCTGATATTTTGGGAATGATCCCAAGCAGTGCCCCTCAATGTGAAATAAATCTGCCTCCAAATCCTAGGTGTCATTTCAGTGTTTCTACTTGCCACTGCGCTCCAATCAAGTCACTATATTGCCAATATCTTCAGCTTTCATTGGCCCCTAGATTATTTCTTGACTCTTTTTTCAAATCCTCAATCCAGGACCAAGAATACAGCTCAGTGGAATAAGTGTCTCTCTGGCAAGTGCAAGGTCCCAAGATTGATCCCTGGTAACAAAACAAAACAAAACAAATAATTTTTAAATAAACCTCCTTCAAGCAATATCTTTTAACTGTCACAATTTTCTAGCTAAGCTTGTACATCTCTCCAGATAAAATAATATAAGAGTGCAATCAATGTTTTACTAACTCTTAAACAATTTTCTTGTGGCTAAACAGAGGTTATATTTTAGATTTGATAATAGCTGATCTTTAAGAGATTTGTCCTTGCTGATCACATTTTTGTCAATAAAACTTTTTTTACCCTTGGCTTCTGTGTCTTCATCCTATTTCACAGCCCACTCCTTTTTTATCTTTTTATGATTAAAATTGTTCTCTTCTTGCTCCTAAGTCAAGTGCTTTGGTTCCCATTTTAAATCCTCCTCTTCTTTCACTTTTCACATGCATCCACACTTACAGATTAATCTTCACCAATGATTCTCACCTGGGGGGGAGTTTTATCCCCCGAAGCATCAGATCTCAACTTTTCTGGCACCAGAGACCAAGTTTCACGAGAAACAATCTCTTCACAAACTGTGGGGAAAGAAGATTTCAGGATCATTCAAGCACTTTACATTTACTGTGTACTTTATTTCTATAGTTATTATACTATAAAATATAGTGAAATGAGGATACATCTTTCCATAAAGCTGAATCAGGAGCCCAGAGCTCATTCTGCTTCTAGACAGTCCCATCTGGATGTGAAGGCAGATACTGGGACCGAAAGAATTTTGACTTGTCCCATCTGCTATAAAATCTCATTTTGATTACTGTCACTGCAGTAAACATTGCTTTATAAACATAGTGTATTAGAAATGGAACCAGACTTTTGTGGAAATCTCAAGCTATTCCTTGACTTTATTTTTTTCCACAATTTTATTGAGAAATAAATATCAATGAGACAGTTTCAAATCAAGTTGGTAGGACATTTCCAATAATTACCACATTTCATACTGCCTTCCTAGAGGTTATTTGTTGTACAAGATGCAAAGATGATGTCCTATTTACAAACACTATTAGAACAAATCTGTCTATTCCTTGAATTAAGAAAATGTGGCTATATATCTATCCTAACCATTTTGAATATACAGATAAAAAATGGTCATTCAACTATATCCCCTTTTCTTGTTTAGTTCCATCATTTAAATATTGTAGGTGCGTGAACTAAGCAAAAGATTCCAAAATAGACCAGTAGTCCATTATAGTATTGAGTCTTCCACTTGATGGGCAATGTCAGATGACTCAGGCAATGTTGACCTGAGTCCTCTACAGCTCAACACAACAACATGGCTATATTTCTTGTACTTTGTTTTTATAATTTTCTGCTGGATGGTAAAGACCAAGTTAAAGCAAGACCTAAGTAACAAGAATTGTAACTTTTGGATCTGATAAGGACAGTCAAAACCCTCAGGATTTATGCTGAGACCCTGTACCTAAGATTGTAGATCCTTTGTCAATGTCAGCCATGTGGATGAGTCGCAGCCATTGCTTGGCCAATTTGCTCTCTGTGAAAGCCTGAGAGAAGGTTTTCTCTCCATGTGACTCTCCTTAGGCACATTCTACATCACCGATCACTTTCCTCTTTGGCCCCATAATCTCCTTGATCAGAAAATTAGGGACACTTTGAGTTACATGATGTTACTGTAAAGTACAAGTTCTCATATGTCCTGAGTCTTAATTGACCTTGGAAAGCTAGGACTAAAATGTAGGCTTGCTTTATGGCCCTCCTTTTTTCTGTAATATTTGGTCTGAAAACTTAGGCTGTTTAA
>NW_004524607.1:2615209-2624154 GCF_000260255.1 Octodon degus
TTAAATATCTGGTTTGTGTTGGCTAGTGTCTGACTTGGGGCTCAGTATTTAGGCTCCTCCTTCTGTGTGGTTGTTGGATTCTAACCAGGAAATATTTATTGTTCTCTCCTGGGTCCTCCAAACAGGAGCACCCTCACACCCCTAGATTCCTTTGCAAACTGAACCACTACCTCAGCATCTTTCTTTCAAACACATAGTCGTACTCATGAAAAATTTGCCAACGTTATTCCTAGGGGTTAAAGTTTATTTTTTCTTAGCTAAAGGGTCACAGGAACAAAGTAGAACATATTTATTTCTTTTCAAACTAAAGACAAAAGCGTCAGAGAAAATGCTTTTGCAGCTGGGTTTAACCATTCTATTTTGTTATAGGAAAGTTGTTTTAAGCCTGCCTCTGCTCCAGCCAAATCCCTGTTTAGATATCGGAGTCCGCGCTCCCTGATCCAGCTACTCCCAGGCTGCATTAGCCGCCCTCCACCAGTGTCTTTTGGCTGAGAAATGAATCACTCTGACTCAGGCCATTTTGACAGAGAGCTTAGAGGCAGCTCAGCCCACAGAAGCAGAGGAGATGTACGAGGGGCCCCAGTCTGCCACGCGGTGCTCAGGCTTGTGCTGCTGAGCTGCTAATTGGGTTCTTGCTCTTCTCAAGCCTCCAAATAGCTGTTCAAGGCCCAGAGCTGGTGGTGGAATTTTTTCTTTCTTTCTTTTTTTTTTTTTTTTTTCATCTGGCTAATAAGATTTTTCCAAGTCACCAAAGCCAGAGGGGTTTGAGAATGAAAGCCTTCTTTGTTAAGCAAAACAAATTCTATGGGACTTTCTGCCTTTGAATTTAGGGAAAGCAACGCAATTACACTGTGAAATGATTGTGAATATTGAGGGATCACAGTGGAAAAGCAGCACCTGACCCTGATGGGCTTGAACCAGGGGAAATTGGTTTTAGTGCAAATCCCTTCTTTGAAAGATCCAGTGGCTGGGACTTTGTTGGGAAGAATTTAGAGAAGCATCACACAATCAAAGGCTGCAAGAGACTCTCCAAAGAGTTTAACAATTTGAAACGTGTTTGTTTTTACAGCCTTCATACTACAGATTCATTTTTTATATAAACTCAAGAAGTAGCCAGCATTGACAGATGGATAAAATTCAGTAAATCTCCTTCAAAGCTGGAGTGGAGTGTTACATCAGAGATTAGCAAAGGCTTCTAAGCCATGATAGCAGTCTTAGATTATTGTTTTCAGCTAGATATATATTAAACTTGCAGTAATTTCAATTCCCTGAAAATATATCCCTACATAACACTACTGTACACCACATTAAATAGAGATAGCTGATACAGGAAATAATGCTTCATTCTGTGTACTGTGGAAAGAGCTTTCAAGTCTTGGTAGCAGGACGGATTAATTCTAAGTGATTATTTGCATAACTATGAAAATATTTCCAATGGGCTTTGAGATTTGAGTAAGAGTATGTCTGACTTCTTAAACACACAGGACCCTTAGCAAGAAGCTGTAGAGAAGAGCATATGCTCACCAGGGAGATGGCAGCTACTTTGTGTCCAATATTTTCCCTGCAGTTTTCTCACTTTTCAAATGTAGTTAATTTATGTTAAATTTCCCAACACAAGAGCATGGTGGCAGCTAATTTTTAAGATGTAAAAACATGTTGGCAAATGAGATTATGACGCCTGTCTTAGAAGATAAAGATAAGACCAAATAAATGTAAATCTGCAAATAAGAATCTCAGATGCCACTAAATGACATCACTTAATGAAACAGTGGAACCATGTGATTGTTGGAGCACACAGCTGCACATTTCTTTGGCATTGGGCTTACAAAGTGAAGGTGCAGAACAACAGTGTTACAACCTCCTCCTCCCCCTCTTCCTCCTCCTCTCCTGAATAAGTTAAGATGCAATCAATAAAACAGCATTTAGCCAAAAACCAGGATAAAATTTTGCATTTGTGAAAAGAGGACATTCTGACACACAAAATATCATCATAGAAGGACAAATACTACATGATTTGGTTTGCCTCTGGAACCTAAAAAATTGACTTTATCAAAGTAGAGTAGAACAATGATCACAAAAGACTGGGAAGGTGGTGGGTTTCAGGGATGGGAAGAGGTTAGCCAAGAGGTACTGAGTAATATCTATTTACTTCTTTACTTTACTTTTTGAACTGGAGATCAAACTCAGGACCTTGTGTTTGCCAGGCAGGTGCTTATGTTACTGAACTATCTCCTAATCCACTAAGTTATATTTAAACAGGAGAAATAAATTTTATAATACAATAGGGTAAATACAGTTAACAGTAATGTGTTATATATTTCAAAATGTTAGGAAATATGATTCTGAATATTCTAACCAAAAAGAAGTAATAAATGTTTGAGATAGCCAATATGTTAATGACCCTGAGTTGATCATTATGAAATATCTGCATATATTAAAACATCACAGTATACCCCAACATATATGAAACATTATGTCAGCTAGAAATAAAATAATTTTTTAAAAAATATTCAAATCACCAAGTCTCACTACATAGGTAGAGCCCAGAAACGTGTGGCTTAACAAGCCCTCCAATGGTGTTTCTAGTGCAGCAAAAGTTAGAAAATCATTGTCTTAGGATATTTGGTGTTTTATTTCAAGACCCAGTCTTTTCCAAATATTTTAAGAAGGGCAAGCATTTACTTACATTTCATTTGAAATATTAGTACTGCAAACATGTGCTTCCGTAGGTAGGCACAGGGCAGGGAGCACTTTCAAGTTGTCGCTCAGCTGCTTCTAGGTGCCTGCCCTCTAAGCTCCAGCACCACCCTGGCCTTCAACAGCTTGGTAGAGTAGTTGTCCAACCATCTTCACATTTTCCTTTTCTGGAAAAGAATCAAAACACTGGACAAAATAATTTTCTATTTCAAAGATGTTCATTGGAAATAAGATCATACAATTTGTCAATTTAATTTTTAAAAAAGTAGCCAAAGATTTTTTAAAAAATGCAAAGAACACTCAAGAAAACTATAATTTACCTCATCAAGAAATGAGCACCAGTCTTTGTGCACAACACAGCACTGATAACTAAAATTTCCAATAGGAAGCCAACCAGATATAAATGTTTTCATCGGACTTGTCACAGAGCTACTCTGTTAGAGCCAGGGACATGGCTTCACTGGTAAAGTCTTCGGACACAACCTAAGATGAGCTAAGTTTTCCACAAGTCCTGATTTTGCTCTTCATGTGTCCTTTATTAGTAAAAACCTCATACCTGATATTTTCAGCTTCTTTTGCTGGAAACCAGGCTTGCTGAGGAAGAATGTGTAAGCAAGAGCCAATGATCTATTTCAAGACAGGGTTTCATCACCTCCTCTGCTTACACCTAAAATATAAATTTTTATTTTTTAGTATGCCAACCCTTAGTAAATATTTTTCAAATAAATGGACCAATGTTGACTCTTCACCAGATAATTCTTCCATGAGCCAGTTGGTGATTACAGCTTTAAGAATCACCGTAGTTGGAGGAAGGGAAAGCTGAAGCTAACCCCAGCCTTTCTGTAGCTTCTTTATGAATTATCTTGTTCTAATTTGTAATTAAAAACTTTTTTGGTAGAGTACTAGGGATTGAATCTAAAAACACTATATCAGGGGCCAGGGAGATGGCTCAGTTGAATAAGCGCTTCTCTGGCAAGCGCACGGGCCTGAGTTCAATCTCGGTTCTGCCAAAAAAACCAACAAAACAAAACAAACAAACCCACTATATCACTAAGCTACATCCCCAGTCCTTTTTATTTTTTACTTTGAGATTGGGTCTCACTAAGTTGTCCAATCTGGGCTCAAACTTGAGATCATGACCTAGCCTCACAGAGTGCTGGGATTACAGGTGTGGATCACTGGGCCAGATTGAGAATTGATAACGTTTTAAAGGTAAGCATATCTCTAACTTGCAAAGTGGAAACACAGGGAAGAAAGATAAGATTGAGAGATAGCAGATATTCTCCAGCTGAAATATATTTTATCTCATAGGCAAGCTCCAATTCCTCTCCTGAGACACATGCATTTAAAAAACAACAACAACAACAACAACAACAACAACAAACAGTGTTAGCAGATCACTTCAGAACCACTGAAAGTGCCAGTTGAACGAATCTAGGATAAGACCTAATAACTTCTTTTCCTTAAACCTCCTCATTGTTTCTGACGCCCCACCAAAGATCAGTATCATGACCATGGTGCAGAGGAAGGTGTGCTAAAATCAGTACTATCTGCCTGAGGCACCAGAAACAGAGTAGATATGGAGGCCTCCCATTTCTGACTTTGCTTTATAGCCTGCTCATTTCCTCTAAAATATAATAATCTAAGCCTCTGTTGTTGCTAATCTAACAGAAAGGATCTTAATGAGAAAGAGAAATTATAAGTGTTAAAAATATACTAACAGGGAAGCATGGGCCATAAAAGCCAAGGTCCTCTGAGAGTAAAATGAAGGTAATTACTAGATGTCACAGGAATAGACTGTCATGGCTTATATCTAGATGTTCCCTCAAAGCCTTATGTGCTCCTAGGTGGAGCTTTTTGAAGATGGCTTGATCAAGGGTATGTGATATGGATAATGGGTGTGGACTGGGTTAGTCCACTGACTGGTGCAGCATAATTCTGGGTGTGAATAATGGTAAGGCCCACCTGGCAGTGAGTGGCACAACAAAAAGACTTGTAGCCTAAATTGAATAAGAGGGAAAAGGGAGGCTAACTGTTTGCTATCTCCTGCCATCCCTGACATGGATTGTTTCCCCTCTACAATGCCCTTCTACCATTTTACCCTACCTTGGAGCCAGCTGACCATGAACTGAAATCCCCATACATTGTTTATGTGCTGCTGAATCAAGCCCAAAACCTCTATAAACTGTGATTAAAATAAGTGCTTCCTCCTTTAACTTGTGGTTGTAGAGCATTTTGTCCATGTGATAAGAAAGGAACTAAGACATAGACTAATAAAAAATAGGACTTATACGTCTTTTAAGTGAAAGCAACTTAGCCATCCAAAATGAGCTCATAGACCCAAAGGTAATTATTTCTAATCTAAAGGATTAATTAATCTTGGTAAGAGTTAATTATTGGGCATAAAATGTCTTGAGCTTAGAGGGTCAAAACTGGATGACATAAAATCACAGAAAAGCCTGTCAAAAAAGATTTGGTATAAAGGCCAGCAAATACTCTGAAGGTTCAGTGGACTGAAGAACCTTCTTAGGAAGGTGCAGGGACTGGGTTCGATTCCCTGCTTGCCTTGCAGGACCCACCCCTGGGAAACACTGAGATGTCAACTGAGACTGGATGTGGTGGTGCATGCCTGTAATCCCAGTGCTTGTGAGGCAGAAAACAGGAGAATCACTATGAGTCTGATCTGTGTGGTGAGACCCTGTAGACCCTGTACTAAATATATTTTTAAAAAATTGGAATCCATACACATAAATTTATATGCTTTCTAGGAAGAGACTAATATTTCTACTAAATAAAATTTAAAAAGATGTTGTAACTGATAGATAAGATCAGTCATGTCTGGATAACAATTGAAGGGATCTAGGTTAACCCCTCAAATTTGTAAAGTGATCAAGAATGAAGTTGAATATGTGATTGTTCTGATGCACTTACAAACTTTTCCCTCAGTAATTCCCATTTTTCCTACTCCCTATCCTGATAGAAACCTTGACTGTAAGCTCTACTTTCTGGGTACCCATCAATTCTTTTGCACTCATTTATTTTATTACCTGGTTTATAGTTGGAAGTCCTCCTGTAGTAGAAGATGACCCCACCCAGTCAGTATACTTCAGTTTGTTAGTTGTGTAAGAAATAGTACCAATTTCAGGTCTTGTTACTTTTGTTTCTTAGAAACAGCTACCACTGTGATACAGAGCTGGTCACTATGAAGCACACTGTTTAAACCAATCCTCAATTGACAAGCCATTCTATCTTGGTATTTCCTCCTTGCTTATCCCATATAAGATCTAGATCACTAGAGATAAGGGCCTGATGTTTTGGGAATGATCCTTTTTTTTTTAGAGTTTGATAGAAAAGTTCTTTAATCAAAACAAGTTTACACATAAAAACATATGGCTTAACTAGAATAAAGCTGTCCAAAACTCTTATTATGAGCAATACAGGTAGCATGTATATAGATAACAGCAAAGTTCCCTCCAAACAGCAGGACTCAGATTTATTGTAAGACCTCTAAAAGTAAAAATCCAATGACTGAAATAACTCAGATATTTTATGTACAGATGAAAACTGTCTGAGAGGCCAAAATTTACTGTGTATATTGATGTGAAAAAAAATCTGTCTCCAAATCTTGGGTATTGTTTGGTGTTCCTGGTTGTCATTGCATTTGGTGTGCTGGCTAGGAAGAGCAACCATACTGAGATCTTTGGTCACCAGTCATAGCCCTCACAGGTGGAGCAAGGATCTCTCCAGGTCCCAACAGTAAGGCTCCCCCTTGGGATTTCTTCAGTTTCATTGGAGGTCTGGAGGAGGATTCCTGGATCCCCACTGAGAGGCTTACATCAGACCCAAATGGAGGAAGGCACTGTCTGTCTGTCTGTCTGTCTGTCTGTCTGTCTGTCTGTCTGTCTTTCTGTCTATATTTCTGTCTGTCTTCCTGTCTGCATGATTCTGGTAAGAACCCTGTGGCACCCCAGTTAGTCTATGTTTCACTCCTGCTCAGCATTAGCAGAAAATGAGCCCTTTTGTTAGAACCACCCCTTGAGGTAGAGGGTTTAAATGTTTAATCTCTGAGTGTCTGATGAATGAATGTCTGAGTAAGTGGGTAAAACAGATAGCATAAGCAATGGGTTGTTCTGTCTGTGCACAAGAGTGTGAAGCACTGTTTGTGGTAGCTTATTGGGCCCTCAACTGCAGTTCCATGGCAATTGAAATGTGGCATAATGGAGGTGTAACTCTCACCTAAGTATTTGAGTAGGAAGTAACCAGATGGCATCTGAATGGTCCCTCTCTCTCTCTCTGAAAGGCATCCACCCTATCTATTGTGCCATCAGTCAAGGGTACACAACACACATGAAAAAGTCAGAGATGAAAATTAATTATTCAAAACTCAGTCTTAGGAGATGGCTCAGTGGAATAAAGCACTTCCCTGGCAAGCACAAGGGCCTGAGTTCAATCCCTGGTTCCGCAACAAAAAAAAAAAATCTTTGGCTACAGAAAAAGAACTTTTATACAATTAAAAATGAAATCAAGTTTCTCTTTGAATCTCAGAAAAACAAAAAGGAAAAAGAGACCCTATCTTCTGGAGAATTCCACCTTGGTACCCTTGTCCTCAGCTGCTGAATTTGCTACCAACACCTATAGCATCAGTTCCTCCTCCCAACTCATCTACTTCCAGTCAATTGAGTGGTTTCAACAAGCCATTGCTTGCATTTGGCCACAGATGCCCTCTTTCTAGAGCCTTCTGCTTCCTATCCTATTTGGATGGCATCATCTAGCACTCATCTGAGATAACTGGTCAGCAATTCTTTCTGACTTCCACATTTAGACTGAGTAAAAATTGTGTCAGCCCTGATGAATTAGTTTCTATGGCCTTTAAAAAGGTCACCTTGACTACAAATAACACAGTTGAGTACATCTGAAAGACATCAAAAAGGGGACAAAAAGCCCACTAATCCCTGTAACCCAGAAACCTGATAAAAGAAAAGAACAGGATGCCCATAAAAAAAAAGATCCAGGCTGATAGAGGAGCATACCCTCTGGCTAGGAGTTTTAAGGACTATGGACACAAAAATAAATGTCCCATCCTCCATTGCACACAAAGAAACTTGACTATCCAAGCCCCCCTTAACCTGAACCTTGCTTCACTCTGGACCTGGATAGATAGGGCACACTGAGCCCTATCAAATTGGGCCTCTGAGAGTTCAAGGTCATTGAAAATTGGAGGTAAACCTGTGACATTCCTGGTAGACAATGGAATAGAACTTTCTGCCTTCAGAAGTTCCTCTGTTAAAAAGTTACCATCACTGGGGCAACTGAGACTCTTGCCTCTCACTCCTGCTGCTAGGCATGAACTTGCAGCCTGGGAGAACTCTCACCAAGCATTAATTCCTGTCATCAATCCAGTCAGCCTCCCTCTCTGGTTTAACCCTTTCTTTCTTTCTTTCTTTCTTTCTTTCTTTCTTTCTTTCTTTCTTTCTTAAAACAAGTTCTCACTGTACTCATAGTGATCCTCCTGTCTCAGCCTCCCTAGCACTGGGATTACAGGCATTCACCATCACACTTGACTTCAGGGCCAGCGTAACACACCGAGGGATCCAGGGCCAGTATAGTATGTGGTATCAGGAATCAAACCCAGGACCTTGTACTTGCCAGGTTGTGGGAAGCCATTAAGTGGTATCTATTTTATAATAGTGTCAGCCATTTCCTTAAGTTTCTATTCCCCTGCTGAGTTAAGTTTCTGGTCCTTCCTGCCTTGCCCATTCCCCATGAATCACATGCTATGCCCCAGGGGTGGGACCTTCCTCTGTTGCCTAGATACCTGCTGATGTCAAGAGCCAAAACTTCCTCATTCCTACACTCCCTTTATATACCCAGCACCTCCCCTAAATAAACGAGACTTGATCAGAATCCTGTCTTGTCTCCATTTCTCACATCTCCTGTCCTTTGTCGTCCTCTCCATTCCCCCGCTCCTCTCCCAGGTGACCTTCGTTGACTAACCCGTGGGTCGGGACACCAGGTTGGTGCTTAGACCATCGGGTTATCTCCCCAGACCTGCCCTACACCTTCCCTAAGAGTAAAAATGATGCCTGCATCAGCATGAGACAGATAAACACAATCCTAAAATTCTGAAAATTGTCCTCCCAGAGTATGAGCCAAGATTTATCTCTGGGCCTGGTCACAAACTGTGCCACCTCACTGTGACCCCTGTTGCTGTCAGTGTCACAGGAAGCTCAAACAGGCATCCATCCACA
>NW_004524607.1:2632149-2633204 GCF_000260255.1 Octodon degus
TCTTTTAAGTTTTTATACTAGGGAAAATATGTGATATTTATACATGTGTGTCTGATTTATTTCCCTTATGAGTATATCTTCAAGTGGTATCCACTTAAATATAAAGACTATGAGTTTATCATTCTTTATAGCTGAGTAATACTCCATTGTATAAAAATACTACATTTTCTTCAACCTTGCCTCAGGTGATGGCCATCTTGGTTGTTTCCAAGATTTCACTATCACCAACTGTGCGCTATAAACGTAGGCAAACATATATCACTATGACATGATGTTTTCAGAACCTCTTGGAAAATTCCCAGTAGGAGAAAAGCTGGATTAAATGGGATTTCCAGTCCAATTTTTCTAAGGAGTCTCCATACTGATTTCCATAATGGTTGAACCAGTCTACATTCCCACCATCAGTGGAGAAGGGTTACTTTTACCACACAGCCTCTCCAACATTTGTTGTTGGTTGATTTCTTTATGATAGCCATTCTTCCTGGGGTGAGATGATATCTCAATGTTATTTTAATTTGCAATTCACGAATGGCTAGTGATGTGGAGCATTTTTCATATATTTATTCACTTCTTTAATTTCATCCTCTGAGAAGTATGTGTTCATCTCGGATGCCCATTTCTGGATTGGGTCTTTAAATTTTGGGGACCTAGTGTTTTTTAGTTCTTTATAAATTCTAGAGAGCAGACCTTTGACTGAGTACTTATTTGTCATAATTTTTTCCAAATTTGTGAGTTGTCTTTTCAATTTTTTGATAATTTAATTTGACGTGCAAAAATTTCTCAGTAAGAGAAGGTCCCAGTTGTTAATTCTTTCAAGTGTTTTCCGTATGATTTGATTTTTGTTCATGAACTCTTTGCCTATCCTTATGTCTTCAAGAGTTCCTCCTAATTCCTGTTCCAGGAGATTTAGTGTCTTTGTTTTAATGTTTAGATCTTTAATCCATTTTGACTTTAGCTTAGTGAATGGTGATAGACCTGGGTCAAGTTTTAGTTTTCAGCATGTAGAGAGCCAGTTTTTCCAGCACCATTTGTTAAAGAGGCTATCTTTCTTCCAG
>NW_004524607.1:2634639-2635570 GCF_000260255.1 Octodon degus
GAATTTTCATTGAATTGTAGATATTTTTGAATTTCTTGTTTAATTTCATCTGTGACCCATTGGTTGCTGAGTAGAGTGTTGTTTAATTTCCATGTATTTAGGGGTTGTTTTTTCTAGTTTATGTTGTCATTTATTTCCAGTTTCATTGCACTTTGGTGAGATAATATGCATGGGATAATTTCTGTTTTCTTGCATAGACTTAAGCCTGACCTATGGACAAGTATATGGTCTATTTTAGAAAATGACCCATGTGCAGCTGAGAAAAATGTGTATTCAGCTGTGTTTGAGTGGAACATTCTGTATATGTCCACCAAGTCCATTTGTTTCAAGCTCTGGTACAGTTCTGTTATTTCTTTGCTAATTTCTTGTCTTGTTGACCTATCTTTTTGGGATAAAGGGATGTTAAGCTCTCTTGTTAAAATTGTGGTATTGGATATTAGATTTTTCATGTGCATTAAGATTTGATTTATATAGTTGTGTACTCCCATGTTTGGTGCATACATATTTATGAGTTTTATCTCTTCCTCTTGTATTTTTTCCCTAACCACTATATAGTGGCCTTCTTTATTTTGCTTGATCGTTCTTGGTTTGAAGTTGAGACTGTCTGAGAATAGGATTGCTACCCCTGCTTTTTCCTGAGGTCCTGGGGCAGTAGTATTTTGTTCCATCCTTTGACTTTCAGCCTATGAATGTCTTTATGAGTTAAATGTGTTTCTTATATACAGCATATTGTTGGGTTTTGTTTCCTAATCCACTGTGCCCGTTTATTTCTCCTAATTGGTAAATTGAGTCCATTTACATTGATGGTTATAGTTCAGATGCATTGACTTACGATTGACATGTTATTTACCTGTTTTCATTTACTACTTTTTCTCTTGTGTTTAACTGTTTGCCCTATTTATTTTGTTGCTTCTGTTCTCATTGGTAGAGT
>NW_004524607.1:2637778-2639424 GCF_000260255.1 Octodon degus
GGTGCCTGTGCCTGGACTGGTCAGGTCCTGCCAGCTCAGGGTAGCTGAAACCTCTCACACACACTCACCGGGCCTGGGCTAGGGCTGGATCTCTATTTCTTAACTTTAATCCATAGAGATTTTGTCATAGCAAACGTAAGTTTAAGACAACCAGCAGGATAAACTTATATATTAATTTATTTGGCCTATTCACAAATCATTGTGGATCTTTTCAAGGACACGCTTGAATGGCATTTGTTTTTGGTAAGCTTTAGATTGTGGGTCTACCAAAACTTACTACGACAAGTGTTTAGTGTGGCAAAGATCTGTGGATGGAAGTGGTAAACAAAATAGTGGGCCACTTGCATGGTGACTAAAGTAATTGAGTGTTCAATTCTGATTTAAAGCCTATAGCCAGACACAGCTAGTCACTCACTTCATGGATCTGGTCTTGGGTTTGTATTCCTATGAGCATCTAATGCCAGCCGATATGACAGGAGGCAGAGCTAGGCTGTGATGGGAGCAATGGGGAGCAGCTGAGAATATGTATGAAGCTTTTCTCAACTACTGCTCACTTCCTGTTGTGCATTATGGTGCTTTGAAGGTCACAGACTGTCACCAGTGTATGTCTGAGAATTGGGAACTTCCTCCCTGGGGAATATTTTTCAATGTGTGGAGACATATTTCATTGCAATGCATTGGGGATATGCTAGTGCCCATAGTTCCAGGTCACTGCTGCTCATCTTTCAGTGCACAGGACAGACCATGGAACAAAGTGTTATCCAGCCTCAAATGTGAACAGTGCTAAGGCTGAGGATCTCCAGTCTCCAAGATCTCTAGCCCATGGGGCTCCTGAGGGCCCCACTTCTCACAGTCACTGGGCCATTCTGCTTGATCTGCATGGACACTTCTAACTAAAAATAAATCTTCCTCCTCTGAACACCTTCTCTTCTCCTGTGTTCATTAATAAGTGGTCCAACCATCCATCCACCTACTCACTTGGACTAGAACTCAGAGTGCCACCTGGATGTACTCTTTCCTTTATCATGGAAATACTATAATACATTTCTGACCATTTATTTCTTTAAATGCTCTTGAGGGGGCTGGGGAGATAGCTCAGTGGAATAAGCACTTGCCTGGCAAGTGCAAGGGCCTGGATTCAATCCCCAGTTCTGCAAAAAAGAAAAAAAAAGAAAAAAGAAAAGAAAAAGAAAAAGAAAAAAAGGAAAGAAAGAAAAGGAAAAAGAAAAGAAAAAAGCTCTTGAATCCACCCACTGCTTTCCTCTGTGGGCCTCTAGACCTTCTCCAGTCTCCTTAGAAATCATGCTTCTAGCCTGACTATAATAGGCCAGCCAGAAGCAGTCTACACTGTCCACGTGCTAAATGCAGTGCAGTTGGAACTTGCCCAGATTCTACTGGATACAGAGCATTCAGATACTGTGTCTTCTTGTCTGCAACAATCTGATCCTGCCTGTGGCTCCTTCACTGACACATATCAGTCATCTGATGAGCTCATGTGGGTCTCAGGGTGGTGTCATGTCTCCATGGAAGCTTTCTGCAAGACTTAGAGCCCAGGAAGCTTTTAATTTCTCTTCCAGGGCATAACATTCTTCCATGACATTGTTCTAGAACAAATATTCACTGGATAGTTTTTCCTCTGGACTGAA
>NW_004524607.1:2640147-2645320 GCF_000260255.1 Octodon degus
AAAACAGAAAACTGAACTACACAGTTTTTACCTGATTTTTTAGTGCATGTAAGACACATGAATTTTTTCCCCACACCGGAATTTGATCCTCATTTCTTAAACTTCAGCATTGCTTATACTTAGCTTTCTGAAGAGGATCCTCCTAAAGCCACCCCAGTGAGCTTTCTCTGCAGCTGTGCTTAGGGGTGATATCTGCACACAAGAGCTGAGTTTGAGCAACTTCTGAAGGTGAAAAATAAAATCCACGGAAAGATAAAAAGGAAATGTGGATGTGAATCTCCGGGAGTACAGCCAAAGTACTTGAATCTTAGATACTGTAACATCCTAACCACACAGAAAGTAGAGATTTCCTGAGGGGCTCTATCCTCCTATCCTGCTCTTGTCACCCTTTGTCTAACAAGTCTATTGCCAGGGTGTGGACAGAGAGAATTCAGGAAACAATATTCCACAAAGTTTGGATGCTTTTGTAGAGTTCATCTCAGTTTTCTTATGTTAGAAACAATCTCATCCTAGAGACTTTTTTTTTTTTTTACTGTATTTGGTACAGGGTCTCACTACACAGCTCAGACTCTAGTGAGCCTCCTGTTTTTAGCCACCCCAGTGCTGGGATTATAGATGTGTGCCACAATGCCTGGTCTCAGTGACTGACTCAGAGAACCTGGGGTAGGTGCCGGCAAGGCATGTGGTGTGGAGAATCAAACCCTATACCTGAGCTTGCCTAAGCAGGTTCTTAGTCCACTGAGCTATCTCTGCAACCCATTTTAAAATATGTTTTTAATTTTTTTTTGTACAGTGTCTCGCTATGCAGCTTGGACTCATGGTAATTCTCCTATCTCAGTACAGGGCACAAGGAATGGGATCTACTTAGTGTGGGATAGAACTTGGATTCTTGCTAAAGACCTTTATTTTGTATCTTGAACAATGAAAAATCTTTTCACCATGGTATAATATCTAGGTAAATTGTACTTTTTTCCCCAGGATACAATTTTTCTAGTGGAGCAAACACAAATCCAGCTGTTGCCATGGTTGTATTTTGAGGATGTGATTAAATTCTATAATCAAATAGACTTGAAATAAGATAATCTGGGTGTGACTGGTTCAGTTGATAGGCTTTCAGAGCAGTCCTGAGAACTCTCTAAAGAAGAAAAACAAGAAATTCAAACTCTGGGCGGTACTATTTTCCCTTCCCTAGAGCTTCAGCTCATCCTTCTTGACTAACCGCCTTGGGGGACTTCAGACTTGCCCCTGGCCCTCATGTTGACTTGTAAGCCCACAGACAGTCTTCATAGACAGCAAGAATGGGATGCCTTGAGAGTTCTTTATGCCTCTTCCACCTTAAGCTGTGAGTATGACATTGACCTCCTCGTAGACCTTTCTTGAATACTGACCTCCACAACCTTACAAACAAGGGTGCTGGTCACTTAGCTGGTTCCTGCTCATCTTCACATTCCTATTGAAATGTTCCTTCTTCCAAGAAATCTTCACTGGCATCCCCTCTCTGAGTTAGGACTCCCTGCTGTTTGTTTCTTGTCCTATGGATTTTTTTCTGTTTCATATCAGTGATTGTATTCCCCTTAAATTATGCCATGCAGACTAGATTGTAAGAAGTTGGAAGTTCCAGACCATAGCTGCTTCCTTTGTAGTTCTCTCTCCCATGTTCTTGGCACATGGTGGGTTTATTCCATATAACTGTTTAGAGGGACAAGTTGAACATGAGGAAATGTGAGACCGACTTATCATCAGGATCAGAGCATTGAATGCCTTATGGGAACTTTGGAGGAGAGAGAAGGGTTGGTGTGGGAGAAAGGAAATGACTTTTACAGCATGCTTATCTGTACCAGGGAACTTGTAAGATTTATGTTTTAAGGTAGTAAGGAAGAAACCAAGGACCTTCACACCAATCCGTATTCTCATTTCTTCTTTTACTTTTTGCTTTGAGACAGTAACTCACTAATGAGGTCTTCAAGTTGTTCAGGCTGGTCTAGAACTTGCTATATTTCTGCCTCAACCTCCAGAACTCTGGGGTTACAGTCATACACCATCATGTTTGGCTTGTAAAATTCTTTATACCAAGTCTTTCAATCAGGCTTCTTTGGACCTCTTTTGAACTTGTACCCTTAGCAGGTACATGGATAGTTGTTCCATAAGGTGGTTGGTGCCTTTTTACTCAAGCTTACTAAATTTGAATCAACCATCACTACATAAAAGCTCAATCACCAGCTAGGTGTGATGGCACACACTCATAATACCTGCACTCTGGGAGGCTGAGGCAGGAGGATCATAAATCAGAACCCAGCCTGAACAACCCAGCAAGACTTTGTCTCAAAACAAGCCCTACAAAAAGGGCTGAATATGTAACTCAATACTAAGGTTCCAGGTCCCTCGCACTAAAAGAAACTCAAAGAGTCTTATTACATTGGGAAAGTTACTTAACTTCCCTGGCTTCTTATGTTCAGTTACTGTATAAGTCCAATTTTAACCAGCATAGCAGAGCCAGTAGGAGGTATATATTAAGAGGCATTCTGAAAGGAATTGGTTTATACAATTTTGCAGTCTGTCTTTTGGCTGGCAGGTCTTAGCCAGTGAGAAGGATCCTTATATGGAATCTCCCTCCATTCTGCACAGGCATCAGTGAATATAAACACTCCTGAACTCCAATTCACTCCAATGCCTATTAACCTTTTCTCTGCCTGAGCTAGAAGATGAACTCACTGGCATTTATTTCAAGCAGCTTGTGGCTTCTCTACTGTTGGCTAGTTTCCAGTGATAATTGGGTGTCCTGTAGTGTGACAACAATAAGTTAGCTTCCATAGTAAGAAGAGTGGGAGGAGAAAGTGCAATGATTTTCCTGTTGTGATACAGAAACTTTTCTGGCCACATTGATCAATTTCGATTTTGATTTTTCTTTTCTTTACAAATCATCTGGGCTTGTAATTTTAAAAAAGCCTTTTGGAATTAACACATGATGTATATGTTCTGTGAATGAGAGTTTGTACTAGAGATTTATGGGAAAACTCTTTGTGTGGAATCTTGGGACAAGATCATAGCTAAACAGTTGCAGTTGGGTTAAACATGCCAGCCATTCAAAGAAAAGGGCAAAGGAAGGTCACAGTCAGATACCTGAGGTTTCTTTAAATATGGGACTCAGGCATCGGGAAGAGCTATCACAAATGTTTTAGTAAGAGGATACCTGAGACTTCATCTATTTGACAAACTTTCCTGCATAGGGAGGCTTTCACTTGTCTCCCCCCCACACACACACACACAGTGGGTGACACCTCAAAAGGGGTACTGTGTAGGGAACCCTAGCCCACCTCTTGTAGAGTTGAAATTCAATATGGTGGAAAACTCTTTGGAAGTTAGTGGTAGGCAGTTGTATCCAATTGAGTGGCCATGCCAAAGCAATGAGCTTCAATTATTTTTGTGAATGAATCATTACTTTTTAGTGAATTGAAACTCATTTATTGCTGAGGCAGCACTGCTCTGAAGATAGTAAGACAGGAGGGGGGACTAAGAGAGGCAGGAACAGGACCTGGAACAGAATCATGCAGAACTACAGTAGTTCCAAAAGAAGGCCCAATAGTGAGGCTTCAGGAGCACAATAAAGACAAAAAGAAAGAGGCTGAAGACTGCTTTATCCACAGTGAAAGGCCCAGAGCCTACAGAATTGCATCTGTGTGCACACTGTGTGTGCGGGCTAGGTGTGGGGGAACAGAATACATATTGCAGGGACAGCTGAGAGCCACCGTGGAGCAGAAGTGGGAGCTTTGTATCAAGTACCCAGGGAGAAGATTTTTCTTTGCTTGGCCAAAGCTTATGCTGTCTCCCTGGCCTATGGAACAATTACAAAATAAAATATCCAGCAAGTGATAAAGGATATTTTCCCTAGGCTGAGAAGACATGCTTGCTCTGATCATGTCTGACCACTCAGAAAATACTTTAAAAATGACAAGGAAAGAGCCTGCTTAGAAGGGGAAAGAGAGACAAAATGGTAGAGACGGAGACAGGAGGAGAAAGAGAGAAGAGAGGTAGGGTCCTCTACTTGGATAGGCTGGAATTATGAGAACTGATTTCTTTGAAACTTTGAATCTCAGCATATATGAAGACAACAATATTCAAAGTATTAATTATTGAAACTGTCCTACTAATCGGTTTTGAAACTGTCTCATTGCTATTTGTTTCTCAATGAAATAAATAAAAAATAAAAATATGCAAATAAAAAACACTTAAAAATGACTGCAGAGAAAAAAAGAAATTTTAAATCTCAATAGCTCTTCTATTCTTATGTCACTCAGATATTTTCTTATTGAGAAAGACCAAGAGACTCCTTCAACACATGGAACAATCCACAGTTTCAGTCACCTGGGGGTAAATATAGTCTGAAAATATTCAGTGAGAAATTTCAGAAGAAACATACCCTGCATTTTATGTTTTTATTTTTTTTTGAACTATGCATGAGGATTTTTATTTAAGCCAAGTGATGGATTTGTTTCCCCTCTCCCCAGATATGTGTGAGAGGTCAGGACAGGGCTGAGGCTCTCTGGTGCTTTCTTCCTCAAAGGTGCTGGGGTGGAGGCCCTTTCCTCTTCTACCCAGGTGTGTCCTCTCCAGACAGGGGACATCCCCCAGCATGCATCTGTGCTGCCTCTGCCTGCAAGTTGATCAGTAGGCTCATTCACAGCCTGACACCTTTTTCCACCCCCTGCACCACCTGATTGCTTCTCTTGGAAGCCCACACTTGACTTCTTTTTTTTTTTTTCACACTTGACTTCTTCAAGCTACTGAGAAATTGCAGGGTTTTCTCTGTTTTGGTGCTTCCACTTACGCTTCAACGGACTGTGGCATCTCTGTGTGGTTTTACTACAGTCAAAATACATATGCTTCACCTCAGCAGGTGAAAATGATGTTAGAACACATACACATTGCTTTTGCAGCCTTTGCAGACATCAAAGGGCCTGTGAGGCCTGATATCAAAAAGAAGATCCACCCTCTAGGTGTGGCTTTGAACTGTGTGCAAACCTGGTTTGCCCCTAGCTGGCTTCCTCAGGTCCAAGTGAACTCTCTCTCTCTAAGGAAATTCTTTACCGTGACAGTGTTTCAAGTATTTGATGAGAAATACAACTTATCACCCACAAGTTCAGTTGCTACTTTTTAAACATTTTTCTTTTTTTTT
>NW_004524607.1:2670431-2679092 GCF_000260255.1 Octodon degus
TCCTCTATACCTTTCTGCAGCTGTTTCTTTATTTCAGAAGCCATTGATTCATTGCTTTCAGCTGTGTGATTTCCAATTTGTTCTGTTTTAGTGTCCTCTGCACTTGTTAAGGGTGGGCTTGGGTTCTGAGGTTGCATTTTCTTCCTTCTTGTCATTTTGTGTACCACTGTCTTCTTCCCTTTGTTGTAGATCTTTGCTGTAGTTATAACCTTCACACGTGCTGAAGTTCAGGTGCAGCTCTACAATGTTTGGACTTATCCAGCTGTGCCTGGCTTGGTTCTGGCTGCTGTGCTCAGCTCCTCCCCACTGCTGCCCTTGAGGGTGAACCTGTTGTGCCCCTGTGGCAAGATGTTCTGCTCCTGGACTAGCTTGGTGGATCTATCCTCTACACTCTCTGCAGAGACTGGAGCTGCAGTGTTACACTCCAGGCATGTATGCCAGGCCTGAGCTGTGCCTGGAGGGGCCAAGGTGGAGTAGGGGGGAGAGGAAGCTCTACCTCACACTCACTGTGTCTGGGATAGGACTGGGTATGGGGGTTCCTGGAATGCGGCAGAAATTCCTACTGGGTGGGTGGGATGGGGTTGGTGCTGCGGAGTGTTGGGGGGCGTCCCAAGTGGGTGGGATTGGGTCTCTCCCACACTGCGCCTGGGTTGGGCCTGGTATTTGGTCCGTCTGGTGCAGGGTAGCTGGAAGCTCTCCCACACTCACTGGACCTGGGCTAGGACTGGGTCTGGGGGTTCCCGGAACACAGCAGAAATTCCTACTCAGTGGGCGGGGTGGGGGAGGTGCTGCAGAGCGGTGGGGGCATTCCAAGGGGGTGGGAGAGGGTCTGGCCCACTCTGCGCCTGGCTGGGACTCTCCTACATTTTAGATATCTTTTATGATAGCATATTTTTATATTATTCTGTCTTCATCATTAGTTCTTGCTGTTAGTCTCTTATTATGACTGATACCTTACTATAGCCTTATCATAAGTATGTGGAAGAAGAATCATGCATGTAGGGTTTGGTGTTACTCATAGCTTCAGGTTCCACTGGGGGACTTGGACACCTCCCCGGTAGACAAAGTGGAACTACTGAAGATGCAATAGATTTAGGGTTGGGGCTCACTGAGACGGAAATGTGCCTGTATTTAAAGATCAGACTTTCTAGAAAATTAGAGCATCCTTAAGTTTCTACCACCTGGACCTCCTGTCATGTTTTTGCAGGCTCCCAATACTTCTGTTCCACACTTTTCCATTTCAGCTCTGTTACTGGCTGATCAGTACACTTTACTAATTTTTTCCCACCACAGGGCTGCTGCTTGTTATCTTGCTGTTCCCTGACTACCTTCTAGAGTCTACCATTCCAGCTCCGCAGTTTCGGATCTGAGAGGCTCCCACCATCAGCAACACAGGCTGCCACTCAGCTGTGGCCAACAGGGCAGCAAGCTCACCCCCATCATGTAATAAGCTCTTTGCTGTAGCTTGCATGGTCAGCAAGGGCTGCCAGAGTGTCACAGCCTTTGCATTAGAAAGACAGCATGATATATGGGAATGCAGATATTGGAGGAAATAAATAAGTAGGTGGCACTTGTGCACCAAATAATAAATTAAGAGATGTCACAATATTCTTCTTAGGAAGAAAAACGAATTTCTAAAATACACACAAGTATGTCACACACACACACACACACACACACACACACACACACAATGAAAGCAGGCTATAGACCAAGGATCCTGCTATGCACAACACAGATAAAAGAAATTTTCTGGTTTCTCTAAAGGTAGAGGTAAAAAAAAAAAGAAGAAATAGAAGAGAATAGCAGTATGACCAAAATCATAAAATGGGGCTGGGGAGACAGCTCAGTGGTCTAAGTGCCTCCCTGTCAACCACAATGATTGGGTTCAACCCTTGGTACCATTCCAGCCCTGCCCTGGGTGCACTGTGCCGGCCACTGAAACCAAACTTGGTAGCACACACCTGTAACCCCAGCCCTGGGGAGACTGAGACAAGAGGATCACTGCAAGTTCAGGCTGTGTAGTGAGATCTTATTCCAATTACATAAATGAATAACTAAATGACAAAAATCAAAATATTTGATGTGAAAACTTTGGGAAGCTGATAGTTTGAGTCCACCCCTGTACTGGTGAGAAAAAGCAAAGCTGTCCAAGCAAATGCAGAAATCAAGGGCAAAGAGAAAGCATTTCTAAAAACAGCATCATGCTAATCATTTTGGGAAGAATAAAGATTTAAAAGGAAGAATATTTCATGTGCCGTATACTGATCACGTGGTATGTGTCCAATCCTCTGAAACATACCTTATGTCACTTGTTATAAGTAACTTTCTGAGTCCTGTAAGATATATACCCTCAATTTGCAGAAGAAACCAAGGCTCCAAGTTGTTACAACTTCCATAAGGTTACCTAGATAAATAAATGTGCTGCTATGTCTTTGCAGCATTGAAGCTATTTCTCTTTTCTCTTTTTTAAAAATCTTTTTTATTTATTTATGTATATAGTACAAGGTCTCACTACACAGCTTGGACTCAAAGTGATCCTTCTGTCTCAGCCTTTCCAATGCTGGGATTGCAGGCATGCGACACCATGCCTGGTTTTGGTGGCCAGCACGGTGTGCCCAGGGCGGGGCCGGCACTGTATGTAGTACCAGGGATCAAACCCAGATCCTTGCACTTGCCAGGCTGGTGCTTAGAACTCTGAGCTATCTTCCCTGCCTAAAGTTGCTTCCTGTATAGACTTACTCTGGACATTTTTTTTTATTCTAGAGATATAAATTTTACTTTAAGCGAAATACATAAATATAAACAATTCAATGAGTTTTGATTAATGTGTAAACTTTTCATCTACTATCCACCCAAGGTATATGAGGTATGATAAGAAAAAAATATGATGAATGCTTAAAAATTTTTAAATTATTATAGTAAAAGAACTACATCATTAATCCCCCCAATACTGCTCCCATTCTATCCATTGTTCTTGTCATCTTCTGAAGCTGTTCCGGAAGTCCCATTTCGTGAAGGTGGTTGATTGTGTTATATGGCTGCTTTGATGTCCTGAAGTGACTCAAAGTCTTTCCCTTTCATTACCATTTTTACTTTGGAGAAGAGCCAGAGGATGCACAGTACCGTATCCCGTGAAGAAGGTGGGCAAGGACCCCTGTGATGTTTTCATAAGCTTGCCTTTCAGTAGACAGCACATGGCAACCATCATTGCATTTCTGACCATTATACTATACAGCTGCTCAAAAAACTGGACTTTCAGAACAGCTTCAGAAAGTGGCAAGAATGGTAGGGTAAGTGGATTTAAAGAGGTTTTGTGCAGGAGGATTTTAGATGGATTAGTGACAATGTGTCTTCTACTGTTCTGAAAAATGTACCTGCCCCTTATATTTGATCACACCTCCTAAGAACATTCCCATCACGTATGCCCTTCTCAGGCATTCCTCTCTCCTACAGGGAACCATCGTTTTGAATATCCTTCTGTATTTGTAGGCCTATGTGTTTTGTGTTTTTTTTTGTTTGTTTTGTTTTTGTTTTGTTTTGTTTTTTGTTTGGGTGCCGGCTCAGCCCACCCTGAGGGCGGGGCTGGCACAGTGTGTGAGGGATGGAATCGCGGTCCCTGCATGCTTGCCTAAGTTTGCCTTTGACCACTGAGCTATCTCGCCAGCCTGCCTATGTGTGTCTTGGTATGAATGGAATCATACACCACATCATTACATGCCTTCCTTCTTTCTGTACGCTAAGGGAGAATGACCAGTATGCCACATATGGGTCGCCCATTCCTCTCTGCTGTTTGCAATAGTGATCAATTGCAAGAGAAAATACAACAAATGTTTCATCTGATTTTCATTGAGGAGCATTTGGGCTGTTTTCTGTTCGGGTCTATAATGATCAAATATTACGTGAGTAATCTTGTAAAATCGTATAGTAGACATACATGTTCATTTCTGTTGGGTAAATATGTGAGTAGAATTGCTCTTCCTGAGTGTTGGTTTATAATAATAGCCAGAAAACCTTCAGATGTGATCATAGTATTTTATACTCCCCCAAATAATGAATGAAAACTGTCCCCTGCCCTTTATTTTCACCATATTTCGCATTGTTTGTCTTTTTAAGTCTTGCCACTACAGTGGCTATAAATTGTATTTTTATTATGGCTTTAATTTAAATTTTCAGTGACTACTGGCCTTGTACAAATTTTTATGTCTTTATTTGCTATTCCCATGTGTTCATTTGTGAAGTATTCAATTTTTCCAATACACCATACTAAAGTATTTGTCCACTATTTCCATTTTTCTAAGAATTACTTTTATGTTTGGGATTTAGGACTGCTGTCAGATATGTAAATTGTGAATATCTCTCTTAGTACCTGACTCGCTACTCATTTTCTTAGTTCTGTGTTTTGTTAGCCAGATGTTTTTATTTTTCATGAAGTTCACATTATCAAATTTTAACGTGTTTACTACATTGTATATCCTCATATAAATGTCTTTTGTTTTCCCCAGATTTATTGATATATCTTCCTGTGTTTTTCTTTATAATTTTAGATTTTATTTTTAGATCTATGGTCAGTCTTGAATGAATTTTTGGGTTTTTTTTTGAAACATTATAACTTTATATTTCTCAAGCTTTCTACTTAACTAGAATGTTTAGCTGTTGTTTCCATACAATTTAAAAATTATAATACTTCATAAGTATTTGTTGTTCATATTCCTAAATCTACATAATAATTATCATTTATAATTTCCAGACATTACTTAGCCTCAGACATTTGAGGTAGACCTTCAAGCTATGGCATGTAAGCAGTCTTTGGTATGTCAATTTATTCTTCACTATATTATCCAGTTTTCTCTATACAGTTTTTATGGGAATATTAAGAGAACTGAGTATAGTGGTATATGCCTGTAATCCCAGGACATGAGGTTGAGGCAGAAAAACTGCTGCAAGCCTGAGGCCAACTGTAACTATGCAGCAAGTTCAAGGCCAGCATGCACTAAGTAATGAAATCATGTCTCCAAAAAAGAAAGAAAAAGGATGCAGCCATAGTTCTATATATAGTCAAGACACAGTCTAAATACCAATTCTTTTAAATACACAAAGAATTAAGGGATTATATAACAATATGACCTTCATAAAGAAGATACTAGTGTATGACGTTCATACAACTAGCAGATCCCGTGCATACTTTCGCAAAAAGACCAAAAGCATTTAGTATTCATAGCAAGCAATAGCTTTAAAATAATGAGACATTTCAATGTTCCATCTTATGTATTATATGCTATTAAAAGTCATGTTAGCACAGATAAAGTACCTTTAACCAATTTAGATGTTTACTGTATAGATCATAGACCATGACCCAACTATGTGACATCTGTATGCAGTTCACTGAAACAATGGTTTTTAGAAAGGCTGTAAAAGGCATGAGGGGCTGTCAGTGCCACCTGGAAGATGGGCAGGAGAAGAAGCTCATAACTGGAGAGAGGATGCTGCTGTCTCAGACCAATGCCTGGAGAAGGAAGAAAGGGAGATAGAATTCAAGGCCAGTTTTTGTTCAGGGTAAGGCAGAGCAAAAGCACTGAATCCTCTGTGTGTGTGTGTGTGTATGTGTGTGTGTGTGTGTGTATTACAGTGTCTTACTACACAGTTCAGACTCATAGTAATACTCCTATCTTGGCCTCCCCAGTGCTGGGATTACAGGCATGCGCCACCACACCCCATTTCAGTGGCCAGCATGGCATGCAGCACCTAGGATAAAGAAATAAAAGGTAATTTTAAAAACCTAAGGAAACTTTTAGATTGAAAAACTCAGTGATTAAAATTTGAAACCCAGGGAATGGTTTCAGTGAAGAACAGGGCAATCTGAAGCGCTCACAGGAAACAAAAGGTTTGAGAGAAAAGAAGATTCTGTGAAGAAACACTGAAAAGTCTAACTTTGTGCCTTTGGAGTTACAGAAGGACAGGTGGCAGAACCTGGTGCAGATCAATATTTAAATGAACAATGACATAAAACTTGCCAGTCTTGTAGTTGCTCTCCTGCATCAAGGGTTGAGGAGCAATTGCACTATGTTCTTCACTATATGACCACACCGTGGGCTGGCTCATTCTTCTCTCATTTGGTTGTGGTCCCATTCCAATGGCATACATGAGATTCCCTGTGTTGTCTGTCAACAAATTCATCAGGGTCTTGTGAATGCAACTGTAATGGTGTGCTTTCACTCACTAACTCATCCATGAAATCCCCTTCAAAATTTGTGGTGGCATGCCTTGAATTCCTGATACTAAAATTTTGCAGATATACAATGTTTTGCCTTTTAACCTAGTACAAGGTGTCATTAATAAATTATACCTCTTTCCAGTGCCAGCTGAAGGCAATCACTGCCAATCCAAGAACATTATTCTAGAATAATTTTAAAACCTGATGATGTTGGGAGGACTGAAGCCTGAGAAGCAGAAGTATGGTATGGATCAAGGACAGAATGTAGAAAGCATCACTGCACAGCTACCAGAATTTTTAACTTTAAGGAGACTTATTATGTATGATACCAGTCTTAGCAAAGATGTGCTACAACTGGTGTACTTATTCATGACAGGTGAGGGTTTAAACTGGTTCTACCACTTTAGTGAACTGGTGATGAAACAAACATACCCTTACATCTTAGTAATTCTGCTCTTAGGTACAAAAGAAGGGATTTCATCTGCCTACAAAAATGACAAGTTTATGTGCAAGAGCCAAATCTAAAATTAAAAAAGAATAGAGAAATAAATGGTGAGATTTGATGTAGTGCAATATTATGTGCTCCCCAAAATATAATACAGTATTAAAGAATACTACAAATGTTAATAGAATATTTTCAGGAGATTATAAGCATCCCAATTGATTACTACAGGATTCCATTTCTATTATATTCAGGAGGCTTTCTGGGTAATGACAATTTTCCAAATCTTGGTCTGGGTAGAGGTTATATCAATGTATATGTAGGTAACAATTTACTACGTTTTACACTTAAGATTAGTGTACTTTATGTAAGTTGCTCCCAAATGGAAAATAGAATGTTAAAATAAAATGGCATACAATAAAAAAAGTATAGGTTGTATTCATGGTTGGAAGATTACTGACAGAGTTTTTAAAAGCAGAATTCTTTTACTTTTCCCTCTTGATTCCTTCTTCTGGATTTTTGTCATGCCTATGGTGTCTGTGTAGATGTGCTTTAAAGTCTGGGTCTTTTCTGGAAGCAGGGCTTCTATTCTTTGCAGTTCCTGGACCAGGAGGACGGAAGCTTAGACAGGTTTGTGAGTCTGCTCCTTGACATGAAAAAGTAGCCCAATCTAAACAGATGGAAGAATACTCTTTAGGCATGCAAGGACAGGGCTTTGATTTCCATGGGGTGTTCCTGGAATTCCTGGAGGAATCTTTTGAGACTGTCTTAGGGACCTGGTGGGGAAGATACAGCCACAAGCAGCAGCTGGTAAGGATTTGGGGATTTAAGGTTCCAGTAATCTTCTTTTTTAATCAAAAACACAACATTCTCAAGGTTTTTGTTGTGGTTTTCCTTCCCCCAAGGAGCAGTAATGTACACAAGCTAACATAAGTAAGAAAAAAGATTTTAAAGGCACAGAAAGGAATCTCATAGAATCCAAACAGAAAGTGTCACAAGACACCACAGACCATGAAGCAGGAAAAGGAAAGTTAATGCATCCAGCTTCTCTTCCTATATCTTTTAGGACAGCCTTGTTGCTTGAAATGACCAGGAAAATGTGCAAGGCAGCATGGCCACCTCAACCCATACGTGTGTCCTCCATCTGTAAATAATTTAGTTACTGTCACTGTAGATACAGTTCATTATGGCCCTTGAAACTATGGTAAGCTTTCAAGATCTGGATCTTGGGTAAATTCTCAGAACTTGGGAATTAAAGTGCCAGATTCAACAGAGAATAAAATTTCAAAAACCCACATATAAATGCTATTAAGCAAATATATGCCTCTTTACATTTCAAAAGCATACATAGACACTAAAATCTGGGTCTACACATTTTTGTCGTGGCTTTATTCATGAATTGCACTGAAAGGCACCTAGTTGTCTCAATAGATGAATGGAAAACAACCAGCTCATCTTGCTACAAATCGTAGTCATCTTCAAGTTTCAAAAAGTACTATTTCCACATTCTGATTTGTATCAAACCAGAAACTCTGGGAGGTGGGAATAATCACTGGTACTTTTTAACATGGTCAATGATTTTAATCACCCCTCATATGAAATGTTTATTAAATAAATACTCTAATAGAATCAAACAGAAAAATAACAAAAAAGCAAGCAAACAAACCAACATTAGACATAGCTTGACCTAGAGAAGAGGGATAAAAAGAGATGATGATGACAAGAGGATAAATACCTCAGAAAGTTTAAGAAATATGAAGGCCATAGGGCTGGCCAAATAGCTCAGCAGACTAAAGTGCCTGCAAGCAGGCACAGGGGCCTGGCGTTTCATCCCTGGACTTGCCATGCTGGCCCTGCCCCCTGGGGTGTATTGAGGACAATTGAGATTGGGTGTGGTGGCACTCTCCTGTAATCCCAGCTCTTGGGAGGCTGTAAACAGGCAGATCACTATGAATCTGATCTAGTAGTGAGACCCTGAACACCCTGTAGATCCTTCCCTAAAATC
>NW_004524607.1:2684807-2687406 GCF_000260255.1 Octodon degus
TTTACTTGGAAGACCCAAAAAACTCCACCAAGAAGCTACTAGAATTAATACAGAAATTCAGTAGCATAGCAGGTTATAAACTCAATACCCAAAAGTCAATAGCATTCCTCTACATAGACAACAAACACACTGAGAGGGAAATTAGAGAAACAAAATCTTTTACAATAGCACCGAGAAAAATGAAATACCTTGGAATTCATCTAACTAAAGAAGTCAAAGTTCTTTTCAAGGAAAATTACAGTACACTGAAAAAAGAGACTGCAGAGGATTTCAGAAAATGGAAAGATATTCCCTGCTCCTGGATAGGAAGAACCAACATTGTGAAGATGTCCATACTCCCAAAATTGCTGTACAGATTTAATGCAATCCCTATCACACTACCACAGACATACCTCACAGACATAGAGAAATCATTCCTAAAATTTATCTGGAACCAGAAAAGACCTAGAATAACAAAGACAATTCTGGGCAATAAAGACAAGGCAGGAGGCATTACAATTCCTGACTTGAAATTATACTACCAGGCTACTGTGATAAAATCAGCATGGTACTGGCAACAAAATAGACCTGAGGATCAATGGAATAGATGAGAAGATGCTGAAGCCCCTATGAATACACTCAGCCACCTTAACTTTGACAAAGGGGCAAACATACTCACTGGAAGAAAGATAGCCTCTTTAACAAATAGTGCTGGAAAAAATGGCTCTCTACATGCCAAAAACTCAAACTTGACACAGGTCTATCACAATGCACTAAAGTAAAGTCAAAATGGATTAAAGATCTAAACATTGAAGCACAGATACTAAATCTGGAATAGAAAGTTGGAGGACCTCTTGAAGACATCAGGGTAGGCAAAGAGTTCATGGACAGAAATCAAATTGTATGGGATACAGTTGATAGAATTAACAACTGGTACCTGCTCTTACTGAGAAGTTTTTTCACATCAAAAGAAATTACTAACAAAGTGAAAAAGCAATCCACAAATTTGGAAAAAATTATGACAAATAAGTACTCAGACAAAGGTCTGCTCTCTAGAATTTAGAAAGAACTAAAAAGCACTAGGGCCCCAAAATTTAAAGACCCAATCCAGAAATGGGCATCTGAGATGAACACATGCTTCTCAGAGGAAGAAATTAAAGAAGCTAATAAATATATGAAAAAATGCTCCACATCACTAGCCATCCACGAAATGCAAATTAAAACCACATTGAGATATCATCTCACCCCAGAAAGAACGGCTATCATAAAGAAATCACCCAGCAACAAATGTTGGAGAGGTTGTGGGGAAAAATGTACCCTTCTCCACTGCTGGTGGGAATGTAGACTGGTGCAACCATTATGGAAATCATTATGGAGACTTCTTAGAAAAGTTGGACTGGAAATCCCATTTAAACCAGCTATTCCGGTACTGGGAGTTTTCTCAGATGATCTGAAAACATCATATCATCATAATATATGTGTGCCTATGTCTATAGCAGCACAATTTGTGATAGCCAACTCTTGGAAACAACCAAGATGTCCATTACCTGAGGAATGGTTGAAAAAGATGTGGAATTTTTACACAATGGAGTATTATTCAGCTATTAAGAATGATAAACTCGAAGGCTTTATATTGAAGTGGATGCCACTTGAACATATACTCATAAGTGAAACAATCCAGACACACATGTGTAAATATCATATAGTCTCCCTAGCATAAGAACTCAAAAGAATAAATACAAATAGAAAGGTGTAATACAAGTAAAAAGAAAGCAGGATCTCAAGGACTAACTAGTCAAGAGAGGGAAAGGAGAAGAGCTAGGAAACATGAATAAGTCAAGTCATACAGTTATATGTAGAAGATGGCAAGGCAATGATCCTGAGAATCTTCAGAGAATTTTTTAATCTAGCAGTTAATTGGAAAGATTCTCACCCTGACTAACTATATATACTGATACCTGTGAACTAAGCTACTGCACTGTAGATGATAATTTGTAATAGTAGCTTCATGCTTAGTTGCCTGTCATTCTGGTCTTCTGAATGGGGGCTACTTGTCATAACATGCCAATTGATGCTATGATGTCTCTTGGGTAGGTGGTTGTTCAAGTAGAATGGGGTGGTGAATGAAAGCATGAGACATCAAAAGGAATATTGTGGGACTGTCCTGCTTCAAGGTTGTATACGGTGAGATTTTTGGACTTATGTGTAAACATAAGAAGTATATAATTCTTTATGCCTATTTTAAAAGTATATTCTAATTTTCAAATGTTTTATATTCTATAGGGACTTAAAGTTCAGCATATCAATACTTGATGAAAAATACCTGTTCCATATTATGCCTAAGATGTCTGATATGCAGACAGATAGTGAGGTTAAGCTTAACAGGCTAAGATGTATGGTAATAGCAATAAGATTGTCTTCTGGAAGGTTAACAACCTAAGTTTGCAGACCAAAATTAGAGAAAAAGGAGGGCTGCAAGAAAAGCCAACATTTTGACCCTAGTCTTGTAAGGTCAATTAAGACTCGGGACATATGAGAACTTGTACTGTAACGTCATGTACCTCGGTAGTGTCCCAAATTTTCTGATCAAGGAGATTATGGGGCCAAAGAGGAAAGTGAT
>NW_004524607.1:2687506-2692296 GCF_000260255.1 Octodon degus
ATGAAGGCCATACTAAGAAAGTACAATGTACACCTACTTAATATTCCAAAAAGAGAAAATGGTGGAGAAAACATAAGCAAAGAGAAAATGCTTAATTCTTTGCCAGATATGAGGAAATACTTGAAAATCTTACTGGATGCTGAGTAGAGAAATAAAATCAATCCAGACCTAGACATTATCCTAGGGAAATGAAGACGAATGACTGGAAGTAGTTGTAGGTAAAAAGCAAGGAGGTCTGTAACAGTGATGTGTTCGGTACTAGAAAGTTTAAAATGCCCTCGTAGTAGCAGAACTTAGGTCCTGTGCAACTGCAGTCAATGCAAGCAAGGCTGCTTAGTGAATCTATCTGACAAGTGCTATCCTGGAAACTGAAAGACAGAAAGATAAATAAAACCCAGTGAAAGAACTCTGTGAAAGAGGAGGCAGGCATGTATACAACTGTAATGCAACACATTAATAGCACCAATATTTCAAGCGTTTCTGTGTCTCATCAGATTTGTGACTACAGTTCTTTCCAGAGAGCCTATTCCCAATGCCTTAAAAAGGGGATCTGACTGTGTGCCAGGTCTGAGCCTTCTACCTTTCTATAACAACATGTCCAGGTTAGCCCACTGGAAGACCAGCAGCCCAGGGGTTAGAGATCAATCATCCCAGTCACCCCAGCCAACAGGAGGACATGAGTATCAGCGACCTCAGCCAAGATCCACACAACCCAGCCACACTATATGCATGATGAGTAAGTTATTTTAGGTCCAGAGGCCTCAATACAACCGCTCCAATGACTGTTGATATGAAGGGCCCTTCCTAGAGCCAGAGAGCTCAGGATGGATAGAAATTCATGACTCCAAATGAAACCAGCTCATATTATAAGGGAGGAGTTAGTGGGCAGTAGAGTGACCCTTAAAAAGGACTACAGGACATCCTTCCACTATTGCTAGCACAGAACCTTATCCCTAACTCCAAGAACTTTGTTTAACATGGTGAATTTGTAATCCTTTCAGAAGAGAAGAAGGGGGACTAGAAATAAAATCTGTGTAAATTTGAAAAATGACATTAATGCATGTTAGGTAAAGTGGGATAATCTTTTGTTCCTATTCCTGATCCCTGCCCACTTTTATGAGAATTGATTTATTGTGCCTTTAAAAAACATTTTACATACAAGCTTTTTGATCACTTCTGAAAAAAAATATCCACTGGCCAATAGGGCAAAGTGTGCAGAAGCAATCATTAAAAAAATAATGCCAAATTTCCCCAGCCCTGTTAAGCTTGGTTTCATTGGTTTTGCAAAGTTACAGCTTGTCCTGTCTGGTTAGTTGCAAAAGCTGAGTGAAGTGGTGACCGCTGAAATCTCCTACCCTTAAATAGATGTCAGCTCAAAACTATAAACAGTAAATACTGAGAAAGCCTGTCTTAAGCCAGAGCCCAGGGGAACAGCAGAAATTGGATGCCTCCAAGAGATGATCTTTAAGTAAAGGTTGAATACAACAGCCTTGGGGATGCTCTCAAATGGCAGCTCAAGACAGAGCTATTTGACAGGAAGCAGTGCCAATCTGGGCTTTGCAGAGTTTCTCTGTTCTGAGATGCATTGTGCAAACAGCAATTTCCTTAGGTGATCACACAGGGGCTAGAAAACTCCAAAGTATTTGAAAATATTCAGGTAGATCCTCCACTTGTGGATGACTTCATCCCACACAGGCCAAGCAAAAAGAAATTTTTCCTCAAAGCTTGTATTCATCTCATTGAACAGCATGCAAAATGTTCTTGATAATAGACCCTTTCCCTTTTCTGGGGACAACTATCTGTCTCAGGTACTTCGTGTGTGTGTGTGTGTGTGTGTGTGTGTGTGTGTGTGTGTGTGTAGGGAAAGCCAACAGGAACATTCCCTGAAAGAGACAGTGAGCAGTTCCAGGAGGCAGGCTGGGAAGTAGGTACTACAGAGAGAGGTGCACCCTAAGCTGGCCTCACAGTCATAGAGCAATGGAGTCTCATGCAGGCAAATAGATGCATGCTAAGTGAAATAAATCAGACACACAAGCTTAACTATCACATGGTTTTTCTTATAAGAGGAACCTAAGATATGAATAAAAGGCAACACAAAAGATACATAATAGGAAACTGAGCTAGATCTTTTGTAAATGGGAAGAGGACCAGGAGATGGAGAGAGGGTGAAAGAGGGAAGGGGATGGAGATGCAAAAAGAATTGAGATAAACTATGTATAAGGGCCAACTCCACATAAGAAATATGTCCATCTATTTCAAACACATAATAATAAAAGATATTCTCGGTGGAAGAGCCTCTGGCCACCCTGATCCAGCGGGACCTATTACTGGTCCCAGCCCAGGAGCAGCTTGGGTGAGACCCTCTTTCACCCCCTTGGGACGCCCCCCACCACTCTGCAGCACTGCCCCCACCCTGCCCACTGAGTAGGAATTTCTGCCACATTCTGGGAATCCCCAGACCCAGTCCTAGCCCAGGTCCAGTGAGTGTGTGGGAGAGCTTCCAGCTACACTGAGCCAAGGAACATATTACTGGTCCCAGCCCAGGCACAGTGTGGGTGAGACCCTCTTCCACCCCCTTGGGATGCACCCCACCACTCTGCAGCACCTCCCCTACCAAATAGGAATCTCTGCTGTGTTCCAGGAACCCTCAGACCACTCCTAGAACAGGTCCAGTGAGTGTGTGGAAGAGCTGCCTCTCCCCCCTACTCAACCTTGTCCCCTCCAGGCACAGCTCAGGCCTGGCATACAGCCTGGGGTGTAACCCCACAGCTGCAATCCCTGCAGAGGGTGTAAAGGATAGAACAACTGAGCTAGTTCAGGAGCAGAACATCTTGCCAGAGGGGTACGACAGGTTCATCCTCAAGGGCAGCAGCAGGAAGGAGCTGAGCACAGCAGCCAGACCCAAGCCAGGCACAGCTGGATAAATCCAAACTATGTAGATCTGCACCTGAACCTCAGTACATGCTAAGGTCATAACTACAACAAAGATCCACAACAAAGGTCAGAAGACAGTGATGCATAAAATGACGAGAAGGAACAAAATGCAACCTCAGAACCCAAGCCCAAACATAACAAGTGCAGAGGACATTAACACAGAACAAATTGGGAATCACACAGCTGAAAGCAATGAATCAATGGCTTCTGAAATAAAGAAACACCTGCACAAAGGTATAGAGGAACTCAGATTGGAAATAAAAAAAGAACTCCCTGAATAAATAACACCTTCAGTAAAGAATCAAATGCAGAAACATATGGAGGAAACCCAGTGCTCACCCAGAACTAATGTGGACGACACTAGCTTGGCTCAAAAGCATGAATTAATAGCATCAATAGTAAATAAGCAATAGCAGAAAGATAAAGAAGAACTCAGAGTGCAAAACTTTTCTGAAATTAAAAAAGAATTCTCAGAACTCATAGCATCTAAAATAAAGAAGCAACTACAGAAACATAGGGAGGAAAACCAATCTGAAAAAAACATTGTAGTAAAAGAATTTATAACTGCTTCTAAAGATGACATTGATAAAAAAATAGAAGAGATTAGAAAAATGACAGATTCCTTGAATCAGCAATGCAGGAAAGAAATAGATGGCATGAAGCAGAGTCAAAGAGATATAGAGGAAATTAAAATCTCAATCACAAACTTGCAAAACCATTTAAGTGAAAGTGAAGACAGAGTTTCAGATCTTGAAGAGGCTGGTGCAGCTAGTGAAAAGGTAAGAAAGGATCTCTTAAAAACAACAAGGATGCAGGAAAGAATAATTTATCACCCTCAAGATGATGCAAAGATGAACAATGTGAGACTAAAAGGCATCAGTGAGAAAGAAGGAGACAATACAAATGAAATTAAAAAAATATGGGCAGAAGTAATAGCAGAAAACTTCCCAAATATGCAGAAACAATCTGACATTCAGGTAACTGAAACATACAGAGCACCAATTAACCTCAACCCAATGAAAAACACACTGAGACATATAATAGTCAAGATCTCAGAAATTCAGTACAAGAATAATATACTGAAAGCTTCTAGAGAAAAGAAGCAGATCACATTCACAGGAAAGCCCATCAGAATTACAGCTGACTTCTCTTCACAAACCATGAAGGCAAGAAGAGCAAGGAGCAGATACTTCAAGTTCTCTATGAATAAAAATTCCATCCCAGACTATTATACCCAGCAAAACTCTCTTTCAAGTTTGATGGAGAAGTGAAATACTTTCATGACAAAGAACAGCTAAAGAATTTCGTGATGACAAAGCCAGCCCTACACAGGCTACTGAAAGATGTTCTAGAGAGGGACCAAACCGATCAGAACTCCATGAATGAGATCAGAAGCAACCATCTAAGTAGAACAAGCAATTAAACACAGGAGAAAAAGGAGTAAATGACAACAGGTAAATAACATGTCAACCATAAGTCAATACATCTGAATTCTAACCACCAATGTAAATGGACTCAATTCACCAATTAAGAGAAATAGACTGGCATAGTGGATTAGGAAACAAAACCGAACAATATGCTGTATATAAGAAACCCATTTAACTCATAAAGACATTCATAGGCTGAAAGTCAAAGGACAGAACACAATACTACATGCCCCAAAACTCAGAAAAAAGCAGGGGTAGCAATCCTATTGTCAGACAGTCTCAACTTCAAAAAAAAAATGATCAAGTAAAATAAAGAAGGCCACTATATATTGGTTAGGGGAAAAATTCAAGAGGAAGAGGTAACACTCATAAATATGTATGCACCAAACATGGGAGCACCCAACTATATAAAGCAAATCTTAATGGACA
>NW_004524607.1:2696531-2709904 GCF_000260255.1 Octodon degus
GGAAAGTGATCAATGATGTAGAGTGTGCCTAAGGAGAGTCACATAGAGAGAAAACATTCTCTCAGGCTTTCACAGTGAGCACATGACCAAGCAATGACCGTGACTCATCCTCATGGGTGACACTGACAAAAGGTTCTACAATCTGAGGTACAGGATCTCAGCATAAATCCTGAGAGGATTTCACTGACCTTATCAGACCCAAAAGCTACAACTCTTGTTGCATAAGTCCTGCTTTACCTTGGTCTTAACCATCTAGTAGAAAAGTATAAAAACAAAATATAAGAAGTAAAGCCTTGCTGTTATGTTGAGTTGTAGAGGCTCAGGTCAACAATTTCTGACACTGCCAGTCAAGTGGAAGGCCGAATACTATTATAGGCTACTGGACTCTTTTAGAATATTTTGTTGAGTTTACACACCTATAATATTCAAATAATGGAACTTAACACAAAAAGGGTATACAGATGAATGTCCATTTTGTATCTGTGTCAAAGTGGTTAGGATAGATATATAGTTTCATTCTCTTAATGAATAGAATGATTTGCTCTGATGGTGTTTGTAGATAGAATATCATGTCCGCATCTTCTACAGCAATTAACCACTGGGAAGAATGTATGCAACGTGTTATTGAAACTGTCCTACCAATTTGATTTGAAATTGTCTCATTGCTATTTGTTTACCAATAAAATTATGGGGAAAAAAAGATATTCTCTGCCTTTAAAAAAAGATGAGACCTTGGTTCTCATGGGCAAGGAACTTGCAGACCTGCTCTTCCAGAGGGATGCTTTTCCAGGATTCCTTGTGATGAGGCCTTCTATAATCCCTTGGTCAGGAGCAGAGGAAAGAACAAGATGGGACAAAGTTTTCCCTAATTTAGGCTCTTCCTCTGAGCACTTTGGGGCCTGTGTTCATGGCAATGGGCAGTTCCTCCTCCTCTGGGTGACCCGTGCTTAGTGGAAACTGCCCTGGAACCTGCCTTGGAAGTCCACCTCCTCTGGGTGCTTGTAGTCACTGCTCCAGATTTTGCACCTCTGTATCCTCACCAGGACTGGACCTAGCCCTGCCTATTGATCCATGTGTTCTGGACCTTCTGGTGTTCACAGAACCTGTTGTGGAAACTGTAAGGCACTTCCTTATCTGATTGGAAGCCTGACTCACCCTGCAAATTGGTGCCACGTGGGAGTGAATATTTCAATATTTGTTTCCCCAGAGTCCTCATCTCCCCCTGGACATATGAAAGTCAATTTTTTGTAATAACTCAGTGAGTGTTAGAATCACAGGTTTAGGTTATCAGTTATTGGTATGCAATATGTCAATTTTCATTAAAATTCCCAAGATTTTATCTCAGATATTCCATTTTGTCATATTTACAATCTGTTCATTTCATGAATCCCCTGCAAGGGGCATAGAGACTTGAACCCTAGAGGGAGAATGTCACGGGAGACAGACGACTTCTTCTCTGGTGTAAATATGACTCCATACTCATAGCTCTTACAAACCACATGCCTTAGTTTCCGCATCTATGAAATGGCATTATTACTATTATCTATTTCACCCTCCTTTTGCTTGAAAAAAAGAAAAACCTCTCATTATGTGCCTAACTTAATGTATGTCACAGAATAAGTACTAAATATTGTTATTAAAATTATTACTAATATTTAAACATTTTCTTTCAGTCACTTTTAATAGGTTGGCAGAAGGAAACCTTTTAGGCAATAAAGTAGGTTATGATGAGCAATGCCTCTGGATTTTTCCAATAAATATAAAGCAAGGGGACAAAGGCAAAATAACAAAGTTAGACAAAGACATGAAGGAAAAAGTTTAAGAAGGAAATAGGTAAACATTTTTCTGTTCATTAAAGATTACAGATACGCTGACTACAAATAGTAGAAAACATAGGGATACTACATATTTTTGTGAATTTTTTTAAAGAATGACTCCCAAACCTGCTTAAAATACTCCTGAACCTGCCCAGGAACCTGAATATGCCTTTGAAAAAAAAGTGTGAAAGAAATCTGGCACAAGTAATAGAAAGTTAATAGCCTCCATATATTCAATTAGAAAATAGTTATAAAGGAATAGTTAGCCATGTATGGAGATGATAATAACATATTACATAGGAAAAAGAATGCACAACAGCTTTTTAATACATGTGTCCTGAGGTCCAGTGCAAGCCTGCAAGAGGCACAGGTCAGCTGCCTCGGAGACTCACCTTGAAAGTTCTCACAAGGGTCTCAAGGACCAAGAAACCAAGTTTTAACTCTTTTAAATCTAATGTTTGTCATCACTGTTGTTTGAACACCCAACCCACTTTTCCATCATATTCACATGAAAATAATTTTTATTAATATTTAATAGGCACATTTGGGGGATATGCTACCTTGGAAACACTACTATTAAGATCTAAAATAAGGCTAAATCTATCAGCTGTGTATACAGATTTATAACTTTATACATTTCTATAAAACCACTATTGAAGAGAGTACTCAGTGCTCCTGTGTGCATGTGGAATGGCCCACAGGCTTATGCATTAAAAGATCAGCCCCTAGCTTGGTGGTGTTGGGAGGGTGGAACTATTTTTCCCAAAGCTATTGTATTTCTTCTTACTAATGTCATGACCTTATAATAGTAAGGATGTCATGTTAAATAAAAACTAAATGTAGATAATTCACTCCCCAGCAGCCACGAACTTCATATATTTGAAAGACTGATAAAACTATTATTGACTACAAATAATTTGAGAACAAGCTTACTTCCTTGCTTGCACAAATTTAAAGATCTTCTATGAACCACTTACACATTTATAGTAAGATCATAGCAACTCTTTTGCCCATGAAGAGTCACATATTGGCCAAATTGCTTTCATCCTTCAAGGTCTAAAAAGGTGTATCAACTGCTTGCTTATCCAAATTAAATCATGATTCCTTTTGAGAATATTGCATGGTTCTAATAGTAGCCTTTTTGATGAATGCACAACAGATACTGAGAGCAAGTTAAGCAAGCTAGTAGCCTATTGTTATAGCACCAAATCTGACACAGAAACAGCTTAAGGCAGATGACCAAAAAGAAAATGGTAAAGAAGAGAAGAGTTAGGTGCCCAACACCGTATAGATTGGGCATGTGCTGATCACGTGGGCACCCAGAAGAGCTTGGCAGGATGGTGCTCAGGGCCTCGGGACATGCTCTGTGCTATTTCTGGGGGAAGCAGATACTGAGCTCCAGGGGCATTGCCACCTTGTTTCTCAAATGCTTGTCCAACAGAATACCTGGCTCAGTTACTACTAGAAAATGTCTCTGAGACCAGTTACAATGGAAAAACATTTCAGATAAAGGATACTTGGGTGGATTTTTCTTTTATGTTGCCTTGTATTTTATATCATTGAAAGAACTAGGAGAAAATACCGCTCTTTAAAAGCCAAAATTTAGCTGCTTGTTTTCAAAGTGAGCAGTTATCAGAACAGCATAGCCTTTTGATTGTGCTAAGTCCAGTGAAGCACATGCCCTGGACGTGACCTCTGGCGGGAGCACCAGCTGAAGCTTGGTGTGGCAAATCCCAGAGAATCCTCCCATTGTCTTAAGCTCTGCTGTCCCACACTCCCTCTCCTACTCCCTGGCCCTGTGCCTGTTGCAAGACATGCACACTTTCCAGCAGCTCCAACCATGAGCAGGACTCCTGTCCAAACTAACATCTTGAGCTCTTACTAAAGGCATTATGTTATAATAATAAGCCAATACATAAAGAAGCCGAGATCTTGTCTTGCATTCCTTGCTAGGACAGAAATTTCAAACTTTTTTTAGGAAGACAATGTTTATACCGCATCCAGACATGCATACTGCTCTATAGAGACAAATCCCAGACACCTGTCTCTCAATACACTACCAGGCTTTCTATAGCTTCTTTCATTTTTTGTTTCATTTGTGTTTGAGTCTGATAAAAAAGTGGTTACATAATCCCTTAATGTTGCTAAATGATAAGAATGTGGGAAGTAATTAAAGTTTCCTGAAATTATCTACTTTCTATATGAAGCATATATGTCTCATAGAAATTTATGTCTCCATGCATATAAAACTTAAAGTGCTACACAGAACTCAAAAGACACCGTTTTGAAATACATTTTTGTTTAGAAATGTCTTACATGAGAGGGCACTGTCTTAATCACTTTGTCATCCTTGAGACACAAACCTGACACTCACAAGTTAAAGGAGGGAAGGTTTATTTGGGCTCACAATTTGTAGAGCTTTCAGTCCTTCGTCAGTTGTCTCTAAGGCAGGGTGGCATTGTAAAGGCGAAACAGTCCATGTCAGGGGAGACATGAGTCAATGAGAGAGAGAGAGAGAGAGAGAGAGAGAGAGAGAGAGAGAGAGGAGGGAGGGAGTCACACCTTTGCAGACCATGCCCCAGTAAGCTTCCTCCTCCCACCAAGCTTTATAACCCAATATCACTCCCAGTTATAAGCCCCATTCATGAACTAACCCAGTGATGAGTATCACATGTCCATGATCCTATCACCTCCCCAAAGCCTTACCTATGAGCCCATGAGAGTTTGGGGGACATCTATGAATTAACCATAACGGAAATGTAGTGCAGGTAATCTACATGGTAGGACATAAGACTTGGGTGAAAGAGTAAGTGGAGAAAAATGTGATGTCTCCTACATGACTTCACCACCTCAAGTACACTCAGGGACACCTCACTATCCTACATTCACTGTCAGGCTTTCATTTGAACACTGTCCTTCAGAGAATGCCACAGTGTAAACACAGCTCTTGTGTTACTAACTTAAGATGGGAGGATGTTGCCTCTGGGGGAAAAGGGCAGAATGGTATCTGGAACCATCAAGATGACCCCAGATCATGGAGGCAGAATGAGATCCAAAGCTTCAGATCTGGGGCAGGAAGATAAGGAAGCAGACAGTGCATGAGGGCCCATCCCCTGAGCACCCAGGGAGCTGCACCCAAAGGCAAAGCGTGAGTACAAAAGACAATGAGGCCAGACAGCTGAGGAATTATGCAAAAAAGGATGTAGGGCAAAAGGAGACTGACTGTGATATCAAGACAGTGCACAAGTGAGAAGCTGGGTACTTATTTCTGTTGACATCTAAAGGTTGGCCCACGAGTGGTAGAATGTAAAGTCATGGCATGACAACATGCAGGTTGTTCCAACCTGGGTTCTTGTCCAACTAGTTCCATATAGAAGACAAGTCGTCTTCACCATGGCAGGCACTGTGAAGGGAACCAGAAGGCAATGTAAAAAGGGATATGAAAGGACCAGGTAAAACACCCCAATAAACAGGACCAAAGCACAGGTTTGGATGTAGCTGTACTGGCCTCGGAGAAGAGAGATGGAGGCACCATTTCTCTACTGTCATTCACTATTTCTTCCTTTGTAAAATTCATCACCCCCTGTGCCTCAAGTCTCCCGAGTGCTAGGATTACAGGTGTGTACCACTATATCAGCACAGACAACTTAATGATTTACCAGGGCCTGATTCCAAAATTTTAAAACAAATATACAAAGGGCTGGAAATGTAACCCAGTACTATGCAGAACCAAAAAAAAAAAAAAAAAAAAAAAAAAAGAAAGTAAAAAAAATTGCCCAAGTTTGTTTCATTTGCTATGCTCCACTATCTCCAGGCAGCATTAGTTACACAGGAGGAATAAATTCGAGAGATCTATAGTAGACATTGTACAACACTGAGATCTGTTGTGCAGCATTGTTAATAATAATGTATTATTTTCTTGCACAATTATTATAGAGCAGATTTTTTTTTTGTATTTTAGGGAAGGGTCTACAGGGTGTTCAGGGTCTCACTACTAGATTGGACTCATAGTGATCTGCCTATTTATAGCCTCCCAAGAGTTAGGACTACAGGTGAGCACCACCACACCCAGGGTCATTGGCCATCTCAGCACACCCCAGGAGTGGGGCTGGCATGGAAGACCCTGGGATCGAATACCCAGCCCCTGAGCCTGCTTGTAGGTGCTTAATCCACTGAACTATTTGGCCAGCCCTAGAGCAGATTTTAAGTGCTATCACAAAAAAGATAAGTATGTAATGTGAAGTTCTGCATATGTTATTAAGCATGACTTAATCATGTCTCAATGTATAGATGTGTCCAAGCATCATAGGTATAAATAAATGTGTATAAGTTTTTGATATTTAAAAACAATTGAAATTTGCTTCATTTGCTATGCTCCATTATCCCCAGGTAATGTTTCACACATTTTCTCTCATCTCAGTTTATGAGTTCCAGTTTCCCTGTCAGAGCTTTGGGTTTGAATTTTCCCCCTTAGCTCAGTGTAAGACCTGCTGTGTTTTGCACTCTATTTCCTCTTTCTACTCAGTCCATCAAAATTTTGAATAAAGCAGGGCACAGTGGTGTATACCTATAATCCCAGCACTCTGGTAGGCTGTGACAGGAGATTCACAAGTTGAGCCCAGCCTGGGAAATTTAGTGATTTAGAGACACTCTCTCAAATTTGGAAAAACAATTATACAGATATAGATACAGATACAGATGCAGACACAGATGCAGATAGATAGATAGATGATATAGATATAGATATAGATATAGATATAGATATAGATATAGATATAGATAGATATAGATGCTGGGGATGTAGCTCATTTGGAAGTCCCTGGATTCAATCACAAGTAGTGTTAAGAAAATAAATAAACAAAATATTGAATAACTTTATATTATCCATGGGATAGAAATCTAAGTTCTTTTGCAAAAAAAAAAAAAAAAAAAAAAAAAAAAAAAAAAAACCTTCAATATCCTTTAAGATCCAAGTTCTATGAATTTCCTATCTTTAGCTCCACCTATAACCCAACCTCACCCCAAGATGGAACCTGGTCAAAGTGTTCACCTCCTCATAGATTACATTTTCTTTGTTTCCAAATCCATGTCTTACAATACTCCACTTGCTTGAAATAATGTCCCTGATACATCTTCTGACATATTCCTCCACAGGAGCAGATATGTAATTTGGGGGTACCAAGATAAGATGAGAACTAAGGCCTTTTGTTAAAAAGTAATGAAGAATTTCATGATGGCTGTAGCATAACATGAGACAACTCATGGGACAGGCTAAGAACAAGGGTTGGATGCTGTTTGCACATTCACAAGCTGGTCCTATTCTCAGCTCAGTTTTCTGAAACCATTCCCATTTATTCCTTAAGATATTTAGATTTCCTCTCTATTGGCATTGTACCCCACAGATGTTTCCACTTGTATTGTGGTAGTTCTTCACTGAGCTACTAGTATCTGAAGATAGAATCTAGACCTCGGTTAATACTGTATACTCAGCAGCTAGATCTGCTCGTAGTGCAAGACAGATTCTCAGGATGTGTTTGCTCAGTGACTGAATGAGCTATCACAACATCTATAACTTGGTTACTGTGGGATGCTCTTGGTATCTCATCAGTGCTATATATCACTTTACCTTTGGTGACTATTTTAGGAGCAATCCTAAGAAATTACATGCATCATAGTGCTGAAATACAGGCTATTTTGAACATTATTTAAATACAGACATGAAAAATAAAATTAATGACAGAAAATACATTCTGTCATCATTTATGCTTCCGTGCATGTTTTGATACCTGCATTAGGTGTTGTGTTTTACATGCAGTTTGCAGAATGGATTGTGCTTCAAACAAAGCTGAGCTATTATAATTATACTCAGAAGGAGGCTGAGTTCCATCCACCTTCTCTTTTGCAAACCTATATTATCTTCATGATGGGAACTTTTGAAATCATCTTCCCAGTTCCCATGTACTACTTCTTCTTCATAAGTGAGTCCAGCCAGGAAGCAAATATATAACACTATAGATAACTTTCCTTTAATTGAAGCATAATTTTTATTTCTCAGTCCTAGTGGCCTTTCTTACAAAGTGGTATTTTTCTTAATGAGTCTACAGGGTCTACAAGGTCTCATTACACAGATCAGACTCATAGTGATCCTCTTATTTTCAGCCTCCCAAGCACTGGGATTACAGGCATGTGCCACCACGCCCAGTCTCAATCACCCTCTAAGTGCGCCTGGGGGACAGGGCTGGCACGGCACACAGGGGATTGAACCCTAGTCCCTGAACCTGCCTAAGCAGGCACTTTAGTCCACTGAGCAATTTTGCCGGCCCTCTACAAAGTGGTCTTACAGAAGAGGTGTATACATGTATATGTATATGTATATGTATATGTATATGTATATGTATACATATATGTATATGTATATACTTTTAGGTTTTTTCTCATTGCAAGGGCAAAATACTCAACTTACAAAGTTAAAGGACAAAAGGTTTATTTGGCTCATGGTTTATAGAGGTTTCAGTTCATAGTCACTGACTTCAAGGCATGGCAGAGGGACATCACAGAGAAGAAATTGTCCATAGTGGGCAGAAGGCAGAAAAGCAACAAAGCAGCACAAAAAAAGCAGGCATCAGGTGACACAGCAGCTGTTTCTGTGTCCCCCTCAGTCTATGCGGGTTGCACAACCTCAGGACAAGTAGCCCTCTTAGCCAGGGTGGGCATTCCTAGTATACACTGAGAACTGTGCCAATCGGTAGACTAAGTTAGTAATCACACATCCTCAATACCAGCAACACACACTCTAGATTCAGCTACATCTGAAAACTACCACCTATGACTGCAAGAGGCTCTGAGAGAACATCTAGACACAAGCCATAACAAAAGGCCTAATTTCACTCAGTTTGTAGAGGTTTCCGTCCATAGTGAGCTGGCTCCAGGGCAATGTATGGAAGAGGGGCCTGGTGGAGGATAAATAGCCCACAGCAAACCTGGCAGGAGGTGATGAGCTTGCATTCCTCTGCCTTCCCTTTTATCCCACCCCAGCTATGGGCCATTAGGAGGTGCCACCTGGACCCAGGGCAGACCTTCTCATTATCCACAACCAGAGCTGCGCTAAGCCAATCACTGGTCTGATCCAGTATCACACACCTATGATCCACCCACCTCCCCAGAGCCCCATATATGAGTTTAGGAAACTTTATTGGATATAAGCTATAGTAACTTTTGGAACACATTTCCACAATTTTAATATATGCCTAAAATGTATATATTCATGGGATTCAGTGTGATGAACATCCTATATCAATGTCTCAATATAATAATGGGTATCACATGCATAAAGTGCATGCTGGTCAAATCCAGACTCCCTGTACTCACCCTCTATCCACTCTTCCAACCTCAAGTAATCATTATTCTATAGTCATATTGATTTTCTCCTTTAATTTTCATATATGAGAGAAAACATGGTATTTGCCTCTCTATGTCTGGCTTATTTCACTTAATGTTTTCCAGTGACACTGTCTTGCTGTGAATGATGGGATTCTTTTTTTATAGCATATATATATATATATATATATATATATATATATATATAATTTCTTTATCCACTCATAGAGACTGTGAATAATCTTAAAACAATAATGGTTATGTAGATATCTCTTTGGTATGAAATTTTCATTTCTCCTTGTTCAAGAACCAACACAGAAATATGAACCACCAAGCTACTATTTGTGTTAAGCCAAAGCAACCCACTTAGCCAAATTTTCTGAGCAGAAATTCAGATTTTTACTATGTAATAGCTCTAAACTGCACAGTTTGTTAAGAAAAGAAGTGAGCTTAGTCATCAGATGATGTAATATCTAGATTTCAGGATATCTACCCAGGTATGGAAGCTTTGTGACAGTGGATTAGATGCCAAAGTTGGCCAGATGTTTAATCAAAACTATCTACAAATTTAGCTGGGCCTGGAGGCACACACACACACACACACACACACACACACACACACACACGTAATCCCAGCATCCTGGTAGGCTCAGGCAAGAAGATAACAAGCTTGGATGCAGCCTGAATAATTTTGTAACTTAGTAAGACTTTTTCTTAAAAATAAAAAGGAAAAAGTTATGAAGATAAAAGAACAATGTGAAGGCCCTTGGTTACTTCTATATTACTGTACCTACACAAAAATGTCTTTCAATTTGAAGAAGCCTTTAAGTGACCTTATAAATACTAAAGCTAACTTCCTCAACCGTTGCCCATTCAGAAATCCACCTGAGAACTATCATCTAAACCATGGCCTAAATATCTGTTGTACAATTAACCTAATGTTGCAGACAAATGTACAAAACTAGAACTATTAGGAACACTGCAGCAAATTGGTCAAGCAATGGCCGTGACTCATCCACATGGCTGACGCTGACAAAAGATCTACAAACTGCTGTACAGGGTTTCAGGGTAAATCCTGAGAGGATTAGACTGACCTTGTCTGAAACAAAAGTTACTTTTCGTGTTATATAGGTCTTGCTTTATCTTTGTCTTAGCCATCCAGCAGAAAAGTATAAAAATGAGGTATAAAGAATAAAGCCATATTAATATGCTGAGCTGTAAAAGACTCAAGTCAACAACTTCTGACATTGCCAGTCATGTGGACAACTCACTACTATTATGGACTACTATTATGGACTATATTAGATTACTTTGCTGAATTCATGCACCTGCAATATATGACTAGCAATGGAATACCAATCTCTGGCAAAATAAAAAGGGGGATATAAATGAAGGACCATATGTATATCTATGCATATATATACACATAGACATACAGCTATTTCTCTTAGTTCAATGAGAAGAAAATTTTGAACTAATAGTGTTTGGACAAGATATCATTTCTGTATCTTGAACTATAAAAAACTACTATGAAAACAATATGCAATGTATTAATTATTGTAACTGTCCTATTAACTGGTTTTGAAACTGTCTCATTGCCACTCATTTATCAATAAAATTAATATAAAAAAGGAACACTGCAGGCAATGGTATTCAATATGATGCTATTATAAGTGACATTTACAAATAATTTTTAAGTTTTGGAACTATATTTACACTATAGTTCTGAATGAATTAGAAGGGTTGTGCAATGTATGTGTCTTCTGATCTTGACTATTGGTGTGTACAAAGAAATGAGAGTCATGTGTATTAACTACTCTGTTCACATGTTCTGCCCTCCTCCATGAATAAAAGAAAGAAAACAGGACAAAACACCTTCTTCCTCTGACTTCCCATTGGGAAAGATTCTTGGGATACTAGAGGGAGGAGGAAAAATTTCAGTCTACCTGATGCTCAAGGCCTGAAACCCTGTGAACAAGTACTGAACAAACAGTGGTTTTGGTAGCCTTATAACCATTGAAGGTAAAGAATCATGGTTCTTGAAAGTTAATAGATCTACTTCAAGTCCAGTAGACATCATTAGCCCTGCTGAACAGGGCTGTATAAATTAATTGATGCTTACTTTCTAACAAATACTTACTGGTATTCTTAGTGCAGGAAAATAAAGGTATGGGACTAACAAAATTTGTTGTATTTCATATAGACAGAATATTGCCTATCTGGCCATATTAATGAAGGGATTGGGAGACCCAAGACATACAAATACAGAGAGAAAGAAAGAGAGGGAGGGAGGGAGGGAGGGAAACAGACAGACAGACAGAGAGATTTTTTGCCTAAACAGTAGTTATATTACTTAAGACTCTTCTTTCAAAACCTGAAATAAAATAATGAAAATCCTCTTGTTTTCCTCAATATTAAATTGCATTTGGCAAAAACACAAGCAAAAAAAAGTAGAAAATCTAGCTTTTGCACTAAGATGTGGAAGTTTAACTAAGAGTCTAAGAGAAACATAGTAAAAAGATGGGAAATTTGCTTTTATGGTAGAGCATTGCAAAACTCGCCAAAACCAGAACCAACTCACCTGTAAAAAAGAAAACAAGTGCCATAGTGGCTCATTCTATGGTACACTCAGGTCTCTTCAGCCCTAACAAGTCTGTTATTTTCATAACATGGTAAAGAAACACCCATATGGTAATGTGGGTCTTGAGAATTCCAAGGAAAGAAATTAATATTTATCAAAAGTATGTTATTCCAGGCACAGTATTCACTCATTTAAATGGTCTCACACAAAGTCTCTCATTTAACCCTCACAAAAATATTGTGCTTTAAGTACAGTGTTTGTAATATCTCAGAAAACTAAGACTTTAAAGAATTTACAACATGAGGCTCCTGCTCACTCATTTCTGTCCTTATTGCCAGTATTATGTCGGTCAATAATGCCTGCTTCTCCAGAGCCCAATGTAAACTAATGTGTATTCTAGCTGAGAAATGTAAAACCATGGGAAATAGAGTTTTCTTCCATTGAGCTTGCTCTGTCAAATGTCTAGTTATAAAAACAAGGCCTTCTTCTTTGCATTTATGTGGTAGGAAAAATTTCATAAATGTGTTTGGTTTTAGGCAAGACACAGCTAACCTCAAAGATGAATGCTATTTGACTTTCCTCTGTTTTTCAGAAATTCTTGTTGGCCCAAGCCCTGGGCCAACAAAATTTCTGTCTTGTTAAAATTTTGTTGTTCAGTTGCTCATATGCACATTGCCTGCATGGTTACACCCAGCAACCCCCTACACACACACACACACACACACACACACACACACACACACATTCACACATTCACACATTCACACATACACTCACACACATACTTCAATGACTCTTTCGGAGGGGGAGTTTGGTGGTTGCATAGTGTGGCTGCCTTTCCCTTGTCTTGCATCAGAACTGAAGCTTATTTGTACTTTTAAGAGAATGTTCAGAATGACAGGAGCTTGAGTGACAATAGTGTGAATCATCAGTAGGGACACAAGGAAACAAATAAGTAAGAATGTGTTCATAGAAATGAAGAAAACAGTTGAAATCTTAATAATGTGTAATATGAGGGAAGCAGTCAGATTTATGGACCCAACAAATCACTTCGGGTAGGTCTGTTACAACCATAAACAAGCAGAATGGACATAGCAAAAGAGCCCATGTGAATGAAAGAAGATAAAGATCCTCAAACTAAGTCATCAAATATAAAAAAGATGTCTCTAACATCAGTGTTATTATTTAATCACAAGTAGACTTTTGGGCACATGTGGTGGAGATGTGCTCTTGGTACAAGAAGGATTGACTATGGGATTGTGCTGCTTTTAGCTCAGCAGATAGGACCGTTTTTGCCATATCTGCCTTTAGTTTATCAGATAATGGCATCAGAAAGAGGGCAGAGTAGGAGTTTCCTGCCTTCACTCCCCTCTACAGAAACCAAATTAGTGGCTACCCACGGGCTAGAACACCCAACAACATAGGGATGAGGAGGAGACATCCCCTAGGAGCACAGAGTTGAGAAGAATCCTAATTGAACTGGTAAAAGTATTATTGGCTTTGAGCTTGCCACCCTTCTGAAATCTGGAAGTCCACACATAGAGAATTCTCCTGGCACCATGGGTTCCTACACAGGGAAGATGACTCGGCCCGCGAGT
>NW_004524607.1:2720855-2722065 GCF_000260255.1 Octodon degus
TGTAATAAGGCAGAACATCATGGTGAGGATTGTGTCAAGTGTAAAACTGTATGCCTCATAGCAGCCAGCAGAGGCACTAGACCAGAGGCACAAGCCAGCAACACTGTCCATAGGAAGCAGCTGTAGGTAGGCAACGAAGCCCAGACTACTTACACTACATTTTCCTAGGCCTGGAAACAACTGGATAAGCGAATCAGTGAAAAAGATCTGGTGCAATGATCCAGTATGGATGTTCACAATATGTCTTCCTCAGACTGGGCAGCAATTGCAGGTCACTGAGTAAGTTTCTATTATATAATGAAATATCACCACCAAAATATGTCTGCAAGGGCCAGAAAGGTGCAACATTTTCAAATAACAGAAATTAAACCAAGGACAAAGTAATTATGAAAAACAGGGGCTATATGGCCCAAACAAAAGAAGGCATTAAATCTCCAGTAATGAGTTCAAAGGAAATGGAGTTCTGTAAAATCCCTGCAAAGAACTCAAAATAATTACCTTAGAAAAGTTCAAGGAATGAAAGAAGAGCAGAGAATTGAGTTAAAGTTGTAAAACAAGCACTATAAAGAGAAGTTTGACAAAAGACTAGAATTAGTACCAAATAGAACTTAGAGAAAATACAATAGCTGAATTTAAAAATGTAATAAAGAGCTTATAACAGCAGACTTAACCAAGTAAAATAATTAGTAAGCTTGAAGGCAAAACATGGGAAATATCTAATTAGAGGAGGAAAAGAATAAAGAAGGTCAACTGGAATTATAGGACATCACCAGTGTACTAACATACATATAATAGAGTGCATAAGGATAGAAATGGTAAATATAGTATATATTATTTAAGGAAATAATGGAAGAAAATTTTCCAAGTCTGGGGAAACTCAATCTTCTCTACAGAAACCAAACTAGTGGCTACCCACAGGCTAGAACACACACCAACATAGGGATGAGGACGAGACATCCTCAAGGAGGATGAAATTCAGAATTGACCAATAAAATTCAAATCAAATTCACTGGGGCCAGGGAGATGGTTCAGTAGAATAAGTGCTTCACTAGCAAGCACAAGGGCCTGAGTTCAATCCCCAGTTCTGAAAAAAAAAAAAAAAAGGCATTCACTAAGATACATAATATTCAAATGATCAGATGCATCATATTCAAATCAAAGATAAAGAATATTGAAACAAATAGAAGTAGTATAGGCTATACCATATTCA
>NW_004524607.1:2722330-2724075 GCF_000260255.1 Octodon degus
TTGACACAAAAATTTTGTTCCCAGTATTCATCATTTGTGTGATACTAGTTCCTGAATACTAGAACTTGTAAGTGTGCTGCTTATGACTTGCTCCCCTCTCGAGCCAAAATAATTTGTATTGTTCTCATATTTTTTGACAGTACTCATGATTCCTGGAACCAGTTAACAATGAGTAGTAAGGTAATACTAGAATACTCTATACAGGAAAGCTGTCCTTCAGAAATGAAGGAGACAAAGTCTTTTCTAGACAACCAAAGCTGAGGGAGTACCCCAGTGCCAGAACTGTCTTATTTTATAAGACAAATTACAGACTGGAAGCCACTGCCTTAAGCACATGCTTAGCAACTAGTTTGGACAGAGGATTCCAGGTAGATGCCCCATCCATCTACACAATCTGAAACATGGAGAACTTGGTAACAGGCCTTGTCAGAGGAAAATAGTTTAAATCCAAACAAAGGGAAAGACTTTGCATACAAACTCCCAGTTTATGATTTCTTCATTATATAATTGTAGACTTTGCTCCTGCAGTCTAAAGTACAAAATCAATAGTTATCAAAGTGTAATTTTCTTTTTCTTCTTTTCTTTTGTATGTAGTACAGGTTCTATAGGGTGGTCTATAGGGTCTCACTGTATAGATCAGACTCATAGTGATCTGCATATGTTCAGCCTCCCAAGAGCTGGGATTACAGGTGCATGCCACCATGCCCAGTCTTGTCAATTTCTAAATTATGCTTCATATTAACATTATTGCTAATTGTAATACTGTAGCTAGAATGACATATCTGCTTTATTCAATTGTTCTTCCTTAGGTAACAATATTGGGAAACACTGGGGTAATAACCTTACCAAAGCCATACACCTAAAGAGGGAGGACATAGCCAAAGGGAAACCAACATCCCATTCTCAAATATAATTGGGAAGGCAGGATCTGTTGAAAGACACAAACCAAGAATCTCTGACAGAAAATATCCCTGTAGAACAGACCCTTCCAAAAGTGGCCTTGATAGGAGTGATATAGTTATATAATATCAAAATTTCACAAGAGTTATCACAGAAGTCAAAATAAAAAGCTCTTTCTGAACTAGACAATGACAAGATAAAGGGACAAAATGTAATTTCTGGCCCCACCCACCAAGAACAAATACAGGAGACATCAACATAGGAGAAACTGGAAGTCACAATCCTTAAGCCTCTGAAATGATAACAACTAAAGTTAAAAAATGACTCCAGGTGATTATAGAGAAATGCAGATCAGAAATAATCTTGAGGGAAAAGAGCCATAATTTAAGAGTTGCTGAGCATATATAAAGAAGACACTGGTAAAAAAAATTAGAGGAGCATAGAAAAATGATGGAAACCTAAAATAAACAATGTAGGAAAGAAACAGAAGTACTTCACTTCACCATCAAACTTGAGAGTTTTGCAGGGTATAGTAGTCTGGGCTGGAATTTGTTTTCATAGAGGAATTGAAGTACTCTGCTCCATGCTCTTCTTGCTTTCATGGTTTGTGAAGAGAAATCTGCTGTTATTCTGATGGGTTTTCCTTTAGATGTGATCTGTTTCTTTTCTCAAGTGGCTTTTAGTATGTTGTTCTTGTGCTACATTTCTGGGATCTTGACTATTATATGTCTCAGTGTGTTTTTAATTGGGTTGAAGTTATTTGGAGTTCTGTATGCTTCAGTTACTAAATGTCAGGTTGCTTCCTCATATTTGGGAAATATTCTGCTATTACTTCTGCCCATATT
>NW_004524607.1:2724450-2725872 GCF_000260255.1 Octodon degus
AAGTAGTTATTAATTTTTACTTCAGAGATTATTTCTGATCTGATTTCCTCAAATATGTTTCTGCATTTGATTCTTTACTTCAGATGCTATTAATTCAGAGATTTCTTTTTTTACTTTCAGAGATTGACTCTGACCTGAGTTCCTCTATACCTTTCTGCTGTTCTTTCTTTTCTTCTGTCGCTAGTAATTCAGAGACATTTTATTTCAGAGATTACTTCTGATCTGAGTTTCTCTATACCTTTCTTCTGTTGTTTCTTTACTTCAGACACTATTAATTCATACATTTCAGCTGAGCTAGTGTCCTCTGCATTTGTTCTGGGTGGGCTCAAGGCCTGTGATCGAATTTTGCTCCTTCTCTTTGTCATCTCACATAGCACTGACCTCTGACTTTTGGTGTAATAAACCAGACCCACATGTGTAAATATCATATAGTCTCCCTAGTAAAAGAACTCAAAAGAAGAAATACAAATAGAAAGGTATAACACAATTGAAAGGAAAGTGAGAACTTGAGGATTGAACAATGAGGAGAGGGCAAGGAGAAAAGTTGGAAGAAAATGACAGGGGCAAAGCCATGCATATATATGCACAAGATGGGTAAGGCAACGATCCTTAGAAACATGAACAGGTTTTTGAAACTAGCAGTTAATTAGTAGGATTTTCACCTTGACTAACTATATATGCTGATACCTGTGAAATAAGCAACTGCACTGAAGATAGCAATATGTAACAGCAGGGTCATACTTGGAATGCCTGTCACTCTGGGTTTCTAAGTGTGTACTGCTTGTCAAGACATACCAATTATTGCCCTACTGTCTCTCAAATAATTTTTTGCTTAAAAAACGGGCAATAAATGAAAAAAAGAGACAAGAAAAAAGTCACAGGGCTGTCCTGCTACAATACTGTATATGGTTAGATTTCTAAATTTCTGTGTAAAAATATGTAATTGTTTATTCATATTTTTAAAATATTTTTCTCCATATTCTGTAGAGACTTAAAGTTTAACATATCAATACTTGATGGAAAATACCTGTTCCATGTTATGCCTAAGATGTTTGATATTCAGATAGTGAGGTTAAACCCAACTGCATATGTTATAGGGTAATAATAAACTTCTCTTCTGAAGGTTTAACAGCCTAAGTTTGCAGACCAAAAATTAGAGAAAAAGAAGGGATGCAAGGACAGCCAACATTTTGGCCCTAGCCTTTCAAGGTCAGTGAAGACTCAGGACATAGTAGATCCTACACTATAACATCATGTTGTCCCATATTTCCTGATCAAAGAGATTATGGGGCTATGGAGCAATGTGATTGATGATGTAGAGTGTGTCTAAGGAGAGTCACATGGAGAGAAAACATTCAGGCTTTCACAGAGAGCAAATGGGTCAAGCAATGGCCATGACTCATCCACATGGCTGACACAGAC
>NW_004524607.1:2726567-2728264 GCF_000260255.1 Octodon degus
AACAAAAAAAGGGTATACAGATGAATGTCCATTTTGAATCTGTGTATTCAAAGTGATTAAGATAGATATATAGTTGCATTCTCTTAATGAATAGAGGGATTTGTTCTAATGGTGTTTTTAAATAGGATATCATGTCTGCATCTTGTACAGCAATTAACCACTAGGAAGAATGTATGCAATGTGTTATTAATAAAACTGTCCTACCAATTTGATTTGAAACTGTCTCATTGCTATTTGTTCATCAATAAAATTATGGGGAAAAAAAGTAAAGCCATATGAATGTGCTGAGCTTTGAAAGGCTCAAGTCAACGATTTCTGACATTTCCTGTCCTATGGAAAACCCACTACTATTATGGACTACTGAACTATATTGGATTATTTTTGTTGAATTCATGCACCTCCAATATTTAAATGGCCATCTCTAAAAAAACTAAGCTTAAAAAGGGGGATACAAATGATGGACCATTTTGTATCTTTATATACAAAATAGGATAGATATACAACTACTTTCTCTTAATTCAATGAGAAGAAAGATTTGTTCTAATAATATTTGGACAGGATATCATGTCTGCATCTTGTGCTATGAATAACTACTAGGAAGATAACAATATGCAATGTATTATTTATTGAAACTGTCCTATTAATCGGTTTTGAAAGAAAAAAAGAAAGATTGCATGAAACATTCAAAGAGATATACAGGAAATTAGAAATATACAGGAAATTTCATTAACAACTGGCAAAACCATTTGAATGAAACTAAAAGTAGACTTTCAGACCTTGAGGAGATCATTGCAGGTAGTGATAAGGAAAAAAAGAATCTCTTAAAAATAATAAGGAGCCAGGGAATGATAGTTCAACAGCTACAAGATGATGCAAAGAGGAACAACATAAGATTGATAGGTGTCAGTAAAAAAGAAGGAGTCAAGGCAAAAGACAAAAAGACTATTTGCAGAAGTAATAGCAGAAAACTTCCCAAGCATGATGAAAGAATCTGACATCCAGTTAAATGAGGCATAGAGAACTTGAATTAACATCAACACATCAACCAAAATAAAGCTACACCCAGACATATAATGATAAGCATCCCAGAAACTCAGCACAAGAGCAACATACTAAAAGCTGTTAAAGCAAAGAAGCTGATTACACAAAAAGAAAGTCCATCAGAATCACATCAGGTGTCTCAACACAAACCATAAATCAAGAATTTCAATTTCTCAAAGAAAATGACTTCCAGCCTAGATTGATACATCATGTAAAACTGTTTCAAAATTAGTAGAGAAGTAAAATAGTTCCATGACAAAGAACAACTAAAGAAATTCATGACCAGAAAACCAACCCTTCAGAAACAACTAAAAGATAGCCTACAAAAATATCAAAATTACCACAGCTCCAAGAAAAACAGGAAGAAACCACCAAACAGGATAAGCAATTAAACACAAGGGAAAAGTAGGGAACCAATAGAAGGAACATATCATGACAAATGGAAGTCAATTCATATCAGTTATAATCATCAATGTAAATAATCTCAGTTAACCAATTAAAAGAAACAGATGAACAGAGTGGATCAAGAACCAAAATCCAACAATATGCTGTATACAAGAAAAAACATTTAACTCAAAAGGAAATTCATAGACTGAAAATCATGATTGAAAACAATACTCTATGTGCCAGGAAGCCAAAAAAAAAAAAAAAAAAAA
>NW_004524607.1:2728364-2730055 GCF_000260255.1 Octodon degus
AAAGGATAAAAGTTCATGCCACACCAGGCAACTTGCCTCCAGGCTGCCTCCGTACTTTATCAAAAAAACCAAAAAAAAAAAAAAAAAAAAAAAAAGAAAAAAGGGCAAGGGTAGCTATTTTGTTTACAACAATGTGAACTTCAAACCAAAAGTGATTAAACAAGATAAAGAAGATCACTACATACTTGTTACAGGTAAATTCCAATTGAAGAGATAATAAACACAAATATGTATGTGCCAAATAAAGGTGCACCCAACTATATAAGACAAATTTAACCAACAATAAAAATATCAAATGAGCAATAACACAGTCATACAGGAGTAGTTTAATACCCCATTGACTCAAAGAGATAGATCAACTAGACAAAAAATTAGCAAAGAGATAATACAACTGAACCAAAATTGTGAACAAATGGACTTAGTAGACATTTACAGACTCTTCTACTCAACCACATCAGAATACACATTCTTTTCAGCTATACATGGGATATTCTTTAAAATAGACTATATACTAGTCCATGCTTAAGTAAATTCAAGGGAACTGAAATTGTTCCACACATATTATCTGACCATAGTGTAATGAAATTGGAAGTTAATGATAACAGAAACTGCAAAAGCTCCATAAAGACACAGAAATTAAATAATACCCTCCTGAATAACCAATTGGTCACAGCTGAAATTAAAGAAGAAATTAAATAATATCTACAATCAAAACAAAATTCAAATGCAACTTAACAGAATTTGTGGGGTGTGATGAAAGCAGTCCTCAGAAGGAAATTTATAGCAGTCAACTCTCATGTTAGGAAAACAAAATTAGAATAAATAAATGTCCTTTGTTCATTTTCTTTTTTTTTTACCTTTTTTTATTAATTTTATTAAGAAACAAATAGCAATGAGACAGTTTCAAAACTGATTAGTAGGACAGTTTCAATCATTAATACATTGCATATTGTTTTCTTCCTAGTGTTTATTCATAGTACAAGATGCAGCCATGATATCCTGTCCAAACACTATTAGTACAAATCTGTCTTCTCATTGAATTAAGAGAAAGTAGTATAAATAAATATTCCAATGCTTCAATTCAAACTTCTAGAAAAGAGCAGGTGGAGCGCAAAGCCCAAAGAATGGGGGAAATTAATAAATCAGAGAGTTGGTTTTCCAAAAGATTAAATAAAGTTGATAAACACCTAGCCAACCTTATAAAAAAAAAAGGAAAGAAAAAACTCAAATTCATGCTGTAAGAGACAAAAACATTGAAATTATTGTAGATCCTGTGGAAGTGCAGAGGAGCATCAATATCTATTTCAAAAATCTTCACTCATATAGCACAGAAAATACAGAAGAAATGGACAGATTACTACATATATATGAATTTCCAAAGCTGAATCAAGAAAATATAAGAAATTTGAATAACCCAGTATCAGTTAATGAAATCAAAACAACCAATGTCCTGAGTCTTCACTGACCTTGAAAAGCTAGGGCCAAAATGTTGGCTGTCCTTGCAGTCCTTCTTTTTCTCTAGTTTTTGACCTGCAAATTTAGGTTGTTAACTCTCCAGAAGAGAAGCTTATTATTATTACCCTACAACATATGCAGTTGGGTTTAACCTCACTATCTGTCTGACTATCAAACATCTTAAGCACAACATGTAACAGGTATTTTCCATCAAGTATTGATATGTTAAACTTTAA
>NW_004524607.1:2730968-2768947 GCF_000260255.1 Octodon degus
ATTAATATGCTGAGCTTTGAAAGGCTCAAGTCCTATGGAAAAACCACTACTGGACTATAGTGGAATATTTTGCTGAATTCATGCACCTACAATATTTAAATGATATTGGAATACCCTTCTCTGATAAAACTAAACAAAAAAGGGGGATACAAAGGAAGGATCATTTCACATCTGTCTATTCAAAATAGTTAGGATAGATATACAGCTGTATTCTCTTAATTCTGTGAATAGAGAGATTTGTTTGAATAGTGTTTTTGGATAGGATATCATGTCTGCATCTTGTACAATGAATAACCACTAAGACAATATGCAATGTATTAAAAAAATAAAATGTAACCAAAAACTTACCATCGAAGAAAAGCTCAGATCTTGATGGATTTACTTTTGGTTTAGAGAATATTTAATGTCAGTACTCCTCAAACTCTTCAAGGAATTTGAGAAGGAAACTATTATCCCTAACTCATTTCACTACAAAGGCAACAACATGCAACATATTATTGTAACTATCCTACTAACCTGTTTTGAAACTGTCTCATTGCTATTTGTTTCTCAATAAAATTAATTTTTAAAAAATTTTTTAAAAAGAATAGGCAAGAAAAGTGGATTCCATAGCTGTCATGTATATGAAATATAGGTAGACTAGTTCTTCAAAAATACTCATATCTGGGATTTCACATGAGAGGAAAGGAAGTGAAGTGCAATTTCACAGGGTAGCATCATACAAAGAGTCATTCAAAGATTGAAAGGCAAGGAAGGTGTGTGTGTGGAGCAGTGGGCAGGCTGAGGTTAGAAGAGAACTTATGCCTAGGATGAGCAAGCAAGAATCTCATGCCCTAACCGGTGGTAAATGTTAGCTGCAGGAGACCCCAGGATCCTGCTTATAGCATAGTCAGGCCCCAAGCTGAGCAGAAACAAAGGCTTGAACTGCTTGCTGCTAGCTCACAGGGAAAAGCAGAGCAGCTTCCTGAGAGCCCTGGTACTTTACTGGTCAGCCCTCTTGAGGAAAGCCACAGCAGACAGTAGGACAGGGGAGCAGTCCCAGGTCTGGACAAAGGCCAGTTGGGAATGTCTGGAAAAAAACAGGCATGATGTTACCTGGCAGAAAGTAAAACATTGATAAACACCTGAGAAAACACCTTTTATAAGCCAGTTTCAATCCCCTTATTTTGCAGGGTTCTGTGGGTGTCACGAGGCTTCAGTTCAAACTTCTGGCATAAGGTCAGACTTCCCAGACTACAAATACATTTGGCTACAGCTGGCAGTGTGGACACATCTTGTGTCCAGGGACTTTCTCTTGCCAGGATGGGGGGAGTGGATGAAAAGGCATCATCCAATCAGGTCTGGTCCTTTCCCACTTCTGTGGTATCCTCACACCCTCTCAGGAATCAAAACAGTCTTGACACATGTGATTGCACTAATGTCCTAACATGCCTTATGTCCCCAGGGGCAGTTTTCTCAGGAAAACAAAGTCCCCTAAATAAACAGCATTTGCTTTGGAGTCCTCAGGAAGGCAAGCGCAGCTGAGAAACTTCTCCGCACACAGCCGTGTGGCACTCTGTTTATCCTCTGTGGTGTGGATAAGCATCTCCAGTAAAGGTATGTGGATCTCACTTTTTCTAGTCTGGGCTTATTGTTGACTTTTGCCTTGCTGCCCAATCCATCACAACCGTTTCCCATTATCGTTCCCTTAAATGCACTGGACCCAGTGGAGAGGAGAACATTCCTCTAGGCTGCTTAACAAGCAAATTATTTTTCAACTGCTTCATCTCCTTCCTCCACACCCTCTTTGAGTAAACATTTGGTAGACATGAGCCCATGGCCCAGCAATTCGTAGCTACTTTGGCCATTCCAAAGGCAAAACAAGATGGACAAGGTTAATAGAGGATATGAGTTATCTTGGATAATCAGTTGAAATATCCACATCTCTAATTCAAGGCTTCCTTTGATTTATCAATGTCATATTTCACATTAAGTCCCCCAACATCCATTTTCTTCATTTCCTTTCTAATTATTGCTTCCCAACTCAATAATTTGCTGTTACATAGCTTCTGAAGTCTTGCATCTAGTTTGTTCAGCCTCTTGGAATGTAATGAGAAAAATGGGGGCTCTGTTAGAAAAACCATATGGGGTTTTGTTCTTTTCATTTACTCGTCCTACCCTCTCCCGCTTGTCAGTAATTATGTCCAGCCTAGTGGCTCACTCTGCCGGACATGAAGAGCAAATAGCTTTTCTGAGACCACTGTGGGGAAGGGTTCAATAGACTGGAGTCTCAGGAATCAGACATGTGGATTAAAACACATTTTATCATTCATGAGGGCAGAAACTGGCATAAGTTCTTTAATCTATAGTATTCAAAGTTCCTTAACTGTAAATTCAGAGTCATTTTCAAATCTCAGAGAATTCAAACCCTGAATGTTCAACAACAATCATAACCCTTCCTCATATGAGTGTTTCTAGGGACCTAGAGGAATCTATCTCCATCTGCCATCTTACGGGTGCACCCTCTGTTGCTTTTCTGTCTCTATCATCTCACTTTTCCCCACTTACTGCCTCTGTCTTTCTGGATGATCTTCCCAATCTCAAACCTCAAAGCTGCATTCCTTTGTGACACCCTAGGATGAAAACCAAAAGGAAATAGCCCAGGCCCCTTTTCAGCTGAATTAGCACATGAAGGTCTCAATGCTTGAAGTTTGAGCCCCCTGTTCCAAAAAAAAAAAAGTATGTTTTCCTTTTTCCCAACTGGAGTTCATTCTGAGAATAGACAACCAGGAATGGGTTTTACTGACCACAAATGTGTGGATGAAATTTAAAGCATGAATCCCATGAAGTAAGAGACATATCTTTCTGTTTTGATTTAGATCTAGAATGTCCCTGGAAAGGTGCTTGTGTTCAGAGCTGAGATTTCTCTGGAAGGATTAACCCACTGAAGCACTAGGAGCTGACTATGGCCTAGGAGGTTACATCGCCGCTCCCCCGCCCCTCCCTTCACTCACTGCTTCCTGGATGCTGTGAAATGGGCAGCCTTCCTCCACCCACACCCTCTACCATGTGGCTTCTGTCTCTGAGCCAGGTGACCACAGACTGAAAAAATGAGCTAAAATAAACTGCTCCTTTTTTAAAATTGTGAGTGTTGGCTATTTTATCCCAGGGAGGCAAAAGTGAGTAAGACACTTTCTAAAAACATTTATGAAATTTCTTTCTGCTCTTGAATCTCAGCATCAGGCAACATCAATCCCACACCAATAATTGCTTGCTAAGCCTTATATTGCTTCCTACCACAGAGTGTGGGGTGCCGTGTAGACTCTGTGTGTTCACTCTGTGAATTGTTATGAGCCACAGAGAGACCAACATGTCTCATGACCTCAGACATTTTTTTTGGGAGAGGGAGGGGGAGTCTAACTTCATAGAAAGAGGAGCAGCTGGACTCACTGCTGTTTGGAAAAGGCCTTTGGTCTTTCAGATTTTAATAGAATAGAGAGGATGTGTCCATTCAGTTGGCCTGTCATAGCAGTACCACAGACTGAGTGCTTTGAGCAACAGAACTTTGTTTCCTTAGGTTATGGAGGCTTAATGTCCAAGATCAAGTCCAAGATTGCCCACCTCAGCATCCTCATGGTCTACCTTCTCTGTGCACGTGTGTGTGGCATCTGTCCACATGACCAGATTTCCTCCTCTTATAAACACACCACTTAGAGTGCATTGGGGTCCACCAGAATGACCTAAGTTTACTTTAACCACCACTTGAAACCTGATCTTCAGATATACTCACATTTGTAGGAACCAAAGACTAAGACTTGACATAGCACTATGGTAGGTGGGACACAGATCAGCTCATGATAAGAAGGGAGTGATTGTTGGAATAAATATGGTGTTGGCCTGCTCTCTCCCTCACTGCCACTTTACACTATGCCCCAGATAACTTCTGGAGGTCTCAGAACCTCTAAAGCTATTTCAGATTCCCAAGTGTCACTGGACAGGTCTTTTAGCCACACTGTGGTAGCAGCTTCTCATTTTGTCTTCTGTCCCACTGTGGCACCTGTACGTGGGTAGGCACTTGTGAGCAAGCGTGTGTACACATTACATTGTTCCCACTGCTGCTTCCCACATGTCAATCACTAAATTGTTGGTCCCCATTTCCTATCACACCAAAGCCACTCCGTGTAAGCACAGGGCCCCTGTCCCTTGGTGCCACACCGTAACATACACATCCCAACACATCAGAGTGGAATGTGACATCTGCCCTGCCACTGCTGCTTCTAGCCACGTTCCCACAAAGAACCATTCACCGTCCTCCAAGCAACTTCAGAGGCCGACACCACCTGCCCAAGCTTCTTTTCAAGAACATCACTGCTTTTTTCCACCAATCTTTCTCTTCTTTTCCATCCTTCCTGTCATCTCTAAAGCCTTCAGATGCAGGATCTTGACCAAGAAATATTTCAAAAGTGAATCCTTTAGTATGTCTTCAGATTGAAAATTTCAATAATCTATTAGACTTCTACAGCATTTTAGGGATATTAAGATATTTCACATATTCATTACATACATCATTTGATCTTCCAGCATCTCTGGAAGAGGATATTTCATTATTTCAAGATGCTATTGACAGGCAGAAGTTTTCTGACATGGTCAATGTGAATAGCCAGAGCCTAGAAGACCTATGACTAGAACTTGGACTTTGACATGCTTATTTCCATGCTTCTTGCAACAAGGCTATTCTTCTCTTAAGATAGCATACATATATAATTCCTGCTATAGCTGGGTGTACCCTTTAAAGTTCATGTCTTAGTAACATAACCTCCAAAGCCCCTTATTCACAGTACTTGGAGCTGACCTAGCAAGCATTAGATGAGGTTGTAAGAGTGCAACCATGCTGGCATTAGTGGATTTATAAGGGAAAGAACTGGGGAAGCAAGTATATTTTGCTTGCTATGCTCTTCTACCGTATAATGCCCTCCACCATGTTGTGGCACAACCTGAAGGCCCTCACAAGCACCAGACACATACCTGTGCCATGATGTTAGACATTGCAGACTCCAGAATTGTGCGCCAGCTAAAGTTTTATTCTATGCAAATAACCTGATTTCAGGTATCTTGTTGTAGCAGGATGAAACAGACTAAGTGACTCCGTGTTAATCTTTATCTATGACATATATGGAATACTCATGTAAACCTGAACACCAAATGAATGATAAATAAATGTCTGTACCTTATTTCTTTATTACTATCAAAAATAAAGTACCCATTTACTATTATAACTACTCAGGCAATTCTTCTGACAACCTGGGGAGAACCCTGTTATTATGCCATAACAAAATGACACAAATTAATGGCTATAAACAATATACATTTATTGTTTCACAGTTCTGGCAGATAAAATCTGAAATCATGGTGTCAGCATTACCGTGTTGTCTCTTAAAGATCTAGGAAATATTTTTACCTCTTTTAGCAGCTACAGACAATCCTTAGTGACCCTTGGCTTGTAGAGACATTGCTCCAATCTCTCCCTTCATCTTCGAATACCTTTCTTTGTTCCAAGTCCTTTCTCCTTCTTGGAAGGATGTCAGTCTTTGGATGGGTATCCAAATCCAGAAAGACCTCATCTTAACTTCATTACATCTTCAATGACCTTATTTTACATTCACCAGGGGACACAATACAGTTCACACCAGTTTAGAGCACTGTCATAGTATCACGAAGTCTACAGGTGAGAACCTTGTGAAATTTGAGGCAGGTAAAGCAGTGTTGCTCTGAGCACCAGCACCAGCAGCACCTGCAGATGTGTTATGATGCAAACACCTGGGCCTCGCTACAGGGCTATGAAATCAAAATCCAGAGTCCATGTGTCCAAGAAGGGCCCTAAGTGGTCATTAGGCACACTTAGAAAGAGGTCCAGGAGATTTTTGTGAAGAAGTGATAAAAACTGAATGCAGGTGCAGTAAATCACATCTCAGAACTTCCTGCAGTAGACCATTTTGCCTCCCATTCTTAAGCCAAGAATCTGCTTCATTGTCTGTCCCCAATCCTAGCAAATAATAGTCCTCCTGGATTTTTTCTTCGTGTGTGTGTGTGTGTGTGTGTGTGTGTGTGTGTGTGTTGCTGAAACATAATACAACAGACTGGGTGATTTCTAAAGAAATTTATTTCTAATAGTTCTGGAGGCTGAGAAAGCCAAAATCAAGTTTCTAGCATCTAGCATGGGTCTTCTTGCTATGTTATCTCATGGTGAGAAGTAGGTGGTAAGAATGTAAAATTACATTAGGACCATTCTTGGACACATGGATTTTGGATTCTGATTTCATAGCCCTGTAGTGAGGCCCAGGTGTTTGCAGCATAACACATCTGCAGGTGCTTCTGGTGCTGGTGCTCAGAGAAACACTGCTTTACCTGCCTCAAATTTCACAAGGTTCTCACCTGTAGACTTCGTGATACTGTGACAGTGCCCTAAACTGGTGTGAACTGAATTGTGTCCCCTGGTGAATGTAAAGCAAGGTCATTGTAGATGTAATGAATGTAGGAATGTAGATGTAAAGAATATAGGAGAGAAAGAGAAAGCCCAGACTGCTTGTATAACACATCTACTCTTGTAAAAATAAACCCACTTTCTTGATGACTAATCTGTCTCCTCATCCTGCTAGATGATCTGGTACCCCTACTCCTCATCTCAGACCCCAGATTCTCCCCAGTAGGGCTTTCCATGTGATGCTGGCTATAATCATTACCTACTCTGCTCTACTCATCCCTCTACCTGAGTACATCCTTCCACTCTCAAGCACAGCTCACTCCAACCTCCTGGTCTTCTAGGTCCTTCCCATTTTGCATCCTAACATATGCTGCTGCTTATTTATGAGTAAGAACAAGATTGTGCCCCCATCACTCATCCTCCCAGTGGGCAGTGGGCACAAGTTGCATGTCATGATGAATGAAGGAAGCCTGCTGTAGGACTGACAATCTTTGAATGCTGGAAGCCCTTCCCCAAGTCAGGAGTCTTCCCTTCTGTATTTGGCTCTGTTGCTCCTATAAATTATGCCTGGGCTTGTCAATTCATCTTCCCATCCTGCATGAAGAAGGGTTTGGCTACATGGTTTCTGAAGTTTCATCCAGATCTAACACTCTCTAAATCTAAGTCTTACTTCTTCTATGAAGACACTTCTATAACCTCAGCCAATGCCCATCATTCCTATGCTTAATCAAGTCCATATTTCAGAACCAAAATTCAGGACCCATTTGGAAAGAAATATTTTGTACTACCTCCAGATTTTGGCAGCAATAAAATCACAAGGAGAGTGCCAAAAGCAATGCTATGCTGCCTGGGAGGTAGTGGTAGGAAAAAGGGATGGAGCATTTGGAAAGAAAAAAATACAGAATTTCATATCATAATGTTTTATTGTTCAGCACTGTTTATTACATTTTTCCTACATTCTCTATTTACAATTATATAAATCATGGGTCTTGCACTAGACAGACTCCTTGACATGAAAAGTCACCTCATTTTCACTTTTGTTCTTCACATCTTTTAGCCCAAGGCAGAGGTCTAATATATGGATATACTTCCAAAAAGAACAAAGCTAGAAAGATAACACATATGCTTAACATTGGGCTTAATACTTGATATAGGAGTCAGTGAAGTGTTGGGGTAATATACAACCTTTGGATTTCCATATTCATCCACTAAGTGAGATCTTTCTTTGGTTTTTAATAACTTATCAGACTTAAACCAAAATTTTATAATTAACTAAATTTTTCTGTTCTTTTTCAAATGATTATGATAGATTTGTGTCCAAACCTAAAGGAATTAATGGATTAAGAGAATTACCTCTTTATCTTCAATAGTTTGACCCACGGGCTAGGGAGATAGCCCAGAGGCATAAGCACCTGCCTAGCAAGCGCAACGTCCTCAGTTCAATCTCTGGTAAAAAAAAAAAAAAAGCTAAAATAGTTTGACCCAAACCTACAATATCTCTTAGCCAAAACTATCTGGTTCTGGAACTTGAGAATTGAAAGAAACTACCATATTCACTTTCTTCATTTGGCTGATGAAGTATTTGAGAAATAAGATGATAGGGCAAATCACCAAAGGTTCTAAGATAGGTTCAAAGTCTAAGTACAAGTAGAAATAAATCCCTGGGCTTTTGGACTGTAGCCTCTCAGCAGATACACAGGTTTCTCTTTAAACTGTATATAAGATTATTTATTTGGTTGAAGTCATTTTTCTTCCCCATCCCTAATATTCTCATTGTGGTTTAGATCCAACTAGAAGTTCCTATCATTAGTCCTTTATTCCCAAGTGGAATGGTCCACACACCTTGGTTTGTTCAGGATCTTCTAGGTTCTAGCATGGAAAGTTTCACAGCCAAGGGACTTCCTCAGCCCAAGACAAACCAGGATGTTGGTTATCCTATCCCAGAAAAATTGTTTGTCTCAAACTTTGCACATTCCCACATTGGATGCCAGAGAATCTACTTGTCCTTGAGTCCTGAAAGAAGGGCTATTGCTCTGGTCTGCTTGATGCATATGTCTGAAGCATGTTTGTCACCCACATGCCTATTCTCTACAGTGGAGGCTTAGATTCTGGTTCTGTTACTTAGGGTTAGGGAACCTTAGGCAAGGAGTTGAATTCCTCTATTCTGTATACTTTAATTTCTTCTTCTGTATAAGTAAAGCAATAATAATAATGCCTCTTCTTTAGAGGTAGCTGCAATGATTTGCAAAGCATTTCAGTGACCTCCCTTTAGGGATAGTGTCGCAGTTAATCTTCTCTCATTTCTGGGACAAATACCCAACACTCAGAACTAAGGAAGGAAAGGTTTCTTTAGCTCACAGTTAGTGGAGGTTTCAGCCCCACCTCTGCTGCTCCAAGGCAGACTGGAACATGGCAGAGGGAAGCAGTTCATGGCAGTGGAAAACAGCAAGAAAAACAGCAAGAGCAAAAGGGTAGGAGCAGCTGCAACAATGGCCGCAGAGAGCATGTCTGTCTCCCTTATGTTGTATCTAAATGCTATCTGTCCCATGCTAGGTGTAGCACTCACACCCATAATCCCAGCAGCACTTACACCCATAATCCCAGTGGATCATGAGTTAATCACAAACTCTAGAAGTCCACCCCATGACTTACATGAGGCTTTGGGGGGACACCTAGAAACAGACCATGACAGATAGTTTGATGATCTGCACTATATTCAAAATAGTGACTGCTAAGTAAGTAAATACTCCATAAATTTTGTTCTTGTTAATAAATTCCTACTTTCTTCTGCCTCAGGACTCAGTTTATCCCCTCTGGAGGCACTGCCAGTCAGTTGCCTATGAAGTACCTTTGTCCCCTTCTTTTTTGTTCAGACCCTCAACAAGTCTAGTTTGAAATGTTTATCTTTCTCCCAGAGTCCCTTGCAGCTAGAAAAAGTCATTTGACTCTAGCCTACCCAATGACACATAAACTGAAAATCCTGGGTGGGGATTCCAGGAAATCTGGCAAAGGGCTGGATTTGATTCTGTATATTTTCAGGACTTTGCTTCTGTTCCCTGGCAGGAAGACTGAGGGAAAATGAGTATCTCAAGTCATCACTGGATCATCCAGAAGCTTTGACTGAGTGAAACGTTGCTTCTACCTAATCCATTTACAATTCTATAAGCTTTATCCATCTTCCCTTGATAATCTATCCTTCTCCTCTGGGTATACTCAACTCAAGATTACAATGATCACTTTTAGACTAATGCCTTGCAGAATGTAATTGTCTAGTTTGTTTTTCTTTTCTTATTACTTTTTATAATATTCTATAATAAGAATGTGCCATATCTTCTTACCCTTGAAAAAAAAAACTACTGGCTTCCACAAGAATTAAAAAGGGAAAGATGATACTAGGGAATGAACTTAGGCCTTCACACTGAGCTACATCTTGAACGCTCTTTTTAATGTTTTATTTTGAGACTGAGACTTACTCTGTCAACAAATTGGCCAGGCTGTGTTTCACCTTCTGATCCTCCTGCCTCAACCTCTCACAGTGCTGGGATTACAGGCACAGACCAGCATGCTCGGGTACTTTCAAACTATTTCAAACACAACTTTGTAGATAAATCCACAAATTCATATTAAAAAACTAGGGAAACAATACAATATTTGCACATGTGGATCTGGTTTAATTCACTTATGTGTGTATCTTGCATAACTATATCTGTTAATCTGAACAACAGATTTGATGATAAAAATAGATAATATATCAATCACTGTTAATCAGCTATTCTGGTTTTGAAAATCTGTAACATATGTGTTGTTATATGTTACCCTGTTTCTGTTTTTGCTTTTGTTCTACTTGCTCTTTTTATTTTTTCAAAATAAAAGAAAATTATTTTATTTTTATTTATTTTTTTTTTTTTTTTTGCGGAACCGGGGATTGAACTCAGACCCTTGTGCTTGCTAGGGAAGCACTTATTCCACTGAGTCATCTCCCCGGCCCTTAAGAAAATTATTTTAAAATATATACTAAAATGGTGATAATTTTTAATAAGTTCTTTTTGTAGCTGCTGTAATTTATGAGATAATTTATTTTGAGCTTAAAATGAGTATAAAAGTGTATTCAGAGCATGAATTAAGCCATGTCTTCTGCCACAATAAAGTGTTAAACCAAATGTAAATAATACAAATGTGAAAGACTGCCATTTGTTTTGGAACACAAGCTCCAGTGTGTACATATTGGGATGGGTCCTCTCATGTGATCCTGGCCCAGTACTTGAGTGGCTGTGACAGAGACTATGTGGCCTACGAAACCTAAGGTTTGTATTAGATGGCTCTTTGTACAAGAAAACTGCAGATCCTTCACCTCAGTGGCCAAGGTAAGAATAAAATACCCATTAGTACTGGCATTGTATTACCATCATCAGATGTATTGATGTGGCTTTTCAATTTCCATTGTTACCTTATTGATTACTCTTGTCGGCAATATTGTATGTGCATGATACAGTAGCCCTAGGTTTTGGCAAGTGAAGAAAAGAAGTCAAAGGTCTGATCAAAAATAAGAGGCAGAAGAAGAGAGAGTACTTCTGATTAGCACTTTTATAAGAACTCCTCCAGCCCAGGCTGTGCATTAGTGACATCCCAGTGAAGAACAGGCACAAGGTTATTTCCTTTAACCTAAAATCGGCAGGCCAACCATTGTCAACAGAACAGCACTGCTGAGTTCTGTAGGCGGAACAAAATAGCTCTGGTGGCTGTCATCAGACAGACTGAATGTATCAGCATATTACTAATAGATCATCCACAAGTAGCCAAATATTTTAAATAAGTAAATGCACCAAATAGAAAACAAAACATTAAAAATCGCTTGCTTACGGGGCCAAGGAGATGGCTCAGTGGAATAAGCACTTTTTGGCATAAGAAAAGTGCTTTTTGGAATATGTGCAAGGGCCTGAGTTCAATCCCTGGTTCTGCCAAAAAAAAAAATCTGTTGCTTAAACAAGACAGATATCTATATACTTCACTCTCATGCAAAAATTCAAAAAGAAAAATTGTGTGATGATTTCAAGAGTCCTAAAGTCGTGTGTTCTGCTTCACCAACTTGGCTTGTAGCTTCCAGCCTGACCAACATGTCATGGCCCAAGACAAAGGCTATTGCTCCCAGCCATTATTTTCCACCAGAAATTTAAAAGAAAGAGGATAGCTGATGTGTCAGAAAGTGTTTTTCTCAGGTGAGTCAGTACCTTTACAGAATTTTTCTAGTTAGTACTAAGTAATGCCTCAAATTTTGTATTAGGAATCTCCAGAGGAAAAAGATGCAGTACGATATAGATATTTAGGTAGATATATGAGAGAGAAAGAGACAGAGACAGAAGAAGAGAGGGACAGAGACAGAGACAGAGTGACAGACAAAGAGAGAGACAGAGACACAGAGAGAGAGACTGAGAGAGAGGAGCAGACACAGACAGACAGACAGACAGACAGAGAGACAGAGACAGAGACAGACTATGAGGAAGGATTTACTATGGGAAAAGACTTACATGATTCTAGGGACCAAGAAGCCACTTGATAGGTGACTGCAAGTAGGAGAGCCAGGGAAGTCAGTCTGAGTCCAGAGGCGGAACTAGAGCGGCTGGTGGTGTGACTCTTAGTCTAAGGCTTTAGATCTGATAACTTAGAAGTCACTGTTACAATTTCCAGAGTGCAAAGTACAAAAAACTTGGATCCTTGATGCCCAAGGACAAAAGTGTTGGCTCATAAACAGAGAGAGCCTTGATCTCTGCAGACTCTCTGCCCCAATGGTTGTGATGGGATTCCTTGACCAGCCCAGTCATTTAAGAATGAGATCCTCTAGAAACCCCTCACAGACATATGCAGAAAGACTGTACCCACAATGTGAAAATCCTTGATTTTGTCAAGTTAGCCCTTACAATCAACTAACACAGCTTCCATCTTGTGGGCTGGGGCATGTGGCCACACCTAGGTGCAAGGAACACTGGGAATTATAGTCTCTCAGCTGGCTTTGTAGACCTGTAAAGTACAAAGATAAAATCAAAATAGGAGTCTACCACTGAGGAAAGGGGGACATCTGCACTTAAAAATCCTGAGGAGGAAGTTCCCTCTCCCAGATTTACATTCAATAGTTCACTCTCCTTTTTGCACTTGTCAACAAAGAAGTGAATAGCTAAAAATAGTGGTATTTAGACTTTCTGCTCATATTTATGACACATTTTTCCAGGAGGTGGGGTTCTCACCCAAGAGAATATGATGGATGCCAGTGTCCACACTGAGGGAAGGGATTGTTCCCTCTCTTGTTTTCATGCTACAGAGCAAGCAAAGTCTGGGGAAACTAGAAGGACAAACATACTGCAAGTTTAGATTGAAGTCATTTCCCTCAAGGAAGAGGAGAAAAAGCCTCTTGCTGGTGTCTAGAGAATAGCGTTCTGCTCACAATGGTGACTGTGCTCAGCCTCCTTTCCTCGCTAGACCTGTTGCTCAGGAGCCCATAGATGGCATCACCATGTAATGTAACTATAGTTCCTGCCCAGGATACAGGCTGTGTAAATAGGGAGTTCAAATGCATCCATTGGCCCAAGGCAGCAATGGTATGCAGAGGCGACTGAGAGGAAGACCCGACTGAGAGGATTTCCTCAGATATCTACATGCTGTTGTGGAGTCACCTCTGCCTTCTTTTGAGCAAATCTCTGCAGTCTTTAAACAGAAAAGCAAAAAAGAATAAGAAAACACAAGTTAGGAGATGCTAGCAGAAACCAGGAAGCTGAGGAGGATGAAAAGCCAGGGCTTGACTACTCAGGGGCAGGTCTCAGAGACTAAAGCACCATGGTCAGTCTAGGAATGGCCACATTACAAAGAGCAGCTGTGTAGCCTTAGGATCACTGGATGATGAAGATTTCTAGCCCCAGCTTCTGCACCTTGGATTTCAGTGGTGGTCTCTGGAGAGGAGTAAATAGCAAGTAGGACTGAAGGAGAGTGACTAGGTTAAACCTTCTTCTAATCCATGCTGGCTGAAGTTAGCTCCATCTATCTCCATGGGACATCAAAGTCACCATGATGGATTTGCTTCCTGGCCACACACTTTGTAATTCTTTTTTTTTTTTTTTGAAGAGCCAGGGATTGAACTCAGGCCCTTGTACTTGCCAAGGAAGTGCTTATTCCACTGAACCATTGCCCCAGCCCCACTTTGTAATTCTAATGTATGTCATCTTTTACAAACAATCTTCAGTCCCCAGCCCTCCTCTACCTTGTGTAATTCACAATGCTGGTCTCCCTGAGTGCATCTCTGCCATCCTCCAAAGAGACAGAGACTCAGCTGTCACCACTGAGGCACTGGTTAGGTCCCACAGGTGTGGACTGGAACAGCACAGTTGTGCTCTGTGGGGCCTTTGAGCAGAAGTCCCAGGCCATTAGCAGGCAAGCAGTGTGGGCTGGAGCTGGCTGGGCTGCATAGTCCTCATGGAGGAGCCCTTGCTTATTAGAGATGCTGAGCTCCAGACAAGTTACAACTCTACTCCAATAACGCTGGCCACAAGGTGGTTACACAGAGACAGCCTCCATTTGATGTTTGACTCCTCATAAATATGAACCAAGAGCACTAATCCTACCAGTAAGTAAATTGCCTCTGTTTGGATTATAATTGCACTGTTTTGCTGCAAGCACTGCACATAGAAAATTATAGCCTTATCGCAATAAGGAGCCAGAAAGAGTTAATTCGCTTCCAAAGGGAGCATAATTCACTCCTTCCTCTCCGGAAGGATCAGATCAAGAGGTAATTATGAATGACTGACAACCTTATTTATATTTTTATGGAGCTTTAATTAAGCATTATAGTATTCATCCTCATTATTCTAGCAACTCCACTTTGGATATATCTTCAGAAAGAGAAATCTGAGGTCATAGATCAAACTCTTCTTTTCTGAGAAATTTAGCATCTTTTAAAGGACAAAACAGTCTGTTACAGAGGGGCAAAAGTGGGATCTAAATCAGTTGCTCTGTTCCTGGAGTCTATGTAAGTTTCTGATCATTGCTTTCTCATCCAATGGTGGTAGGGCCTTGGCAGAGTTCACAGTGCCCTGTGGTTTCCTTTCATGGTAGAAACAAAGGCAGTCTACACAAGGACTAATGGCCATCTTCAGAAAGATTTAGAAGGTCAGTTCTAGACACCAAAGCAAAGAATACTTGGACTTGTGTTTAAGAAATTTCAAATGTTGAGTTCCCATGGAAAATATTGAACATGCACTAACATATACCACAGATATGTGCCTTGTCCTGTGAGAGTTCAAAGTAGGCAAAGGAGACAGGGAAGACATTGAAGTCAAGTTTGCTTTTTTCTTTTCTTTTTTCTTATTTCTTTCTTTCTTTCTTTCTTTCTTTCTTTCTTTCTTTCTTTCTTTCTTTGTGGTCGCACTGGGGATTGAACTCAGTACCCTGTGCTTGCCAGGCAAGCACTTATTCCACTGAGCTATCTACCCAGCTCCTGAAGTCAAGTTTTTAACTGTCACAATGGACGTAGATGGAGAATGTGTCATGGCAGTAGGCAATGGAGCGGGGGATGAAGAACATGCCTTACAAAGATAGTTGGAGAGAGCTTCTCAGAGGAACTGAGCAGATATCTGGACTCAAAGTCCACAGGGAAGGGAGAGAGCATGTGGGAAGGTCTAGAGAAGAAAAAGAGACTTTCTGCCTCCTCATTTTTCTCATTAAGGAGAGAACTAAAGTTTATGGACTTTGATCATTTGGGAATTCTTAATTTTCCATTAAAGAGAGGCTTACCTCATGGGAGGGCACATTCTGGCCCATGTGGCAGGAGACAAGGAAGTCTATGGCACAGACATACACAGACACATAAAGAACTGAGATTTTTTTCCCCCATCCCCATTCCTGAATTTGAGCTCATAGCTCTTCCTCTTGGACTCAGCCTGGTGGCCCCAGCCATTCCTGCTCTTCTCTATTCCATTCTCCACACAGCACTAAACATAGTCTTCATAAAACTGTTCAGTTTTTTAAATAAATAATTCTGCATCATGCATACAAAAAGGACAAGGTAATGTACAAAGCCTTTCTTGGCTTTATCTCCTGCTGATGCATCCGTTAATAACCTAAATGACATAATTTTCTAAACTCCATTTCACTCAGTTTGTTTCCATCAGTACCCACCTCATGGTTCACTTTGTTCCTTACAGAAGGGACCCATCTTCTGCCTCTGACTGCCTGTGACATTCCTCAGGTGCTTTCCCTCATTTGTGAGATGACACTAAATACTTTGCTTTGCATTCTTGACCATACTTCTCATGGATGTAGCCTTGACTTCTCATGGCTTCTTGAGCCAGAGTTGTAATCCTGGATCTCTGCTTTTGTCTCTTGCTTCCTCCTAATGGAACACCTTCCTCTCATTTCTTAACCTCACTATCTCCTACTGATCATTTAGTAACCTTTGTAGAGGATTATTGCCCTTAGGGGTCATCCACAAACAAACGGTTTTATCTAGTCATCCTCCCCTCTGTCTGGTATCTTATGTATGTGAATATGCAAGCATGAATACCATATGCACCAAAGATGGTCAAACTATCTGTTAGTATGTGTGTGTCCCCCATGGTCATTTATGATGCTAAAAGTGATCACTGTCTTGCTCAGTTCTGTACACATCAAATTTTATCACCCTCTACATCACATATAGAGAGTACTACATGCTTGCAACACTTTCAAACTGAATAAAAAAATAGGTGAAATAGTTATAAGAAAAAAGCTATCCTTAATTCTCCAGTTGGGTGTGGCAAGTAATAAAGACTTATAATTTATCATCGTAGCCCATCTGATTCCTGAAACAACCATAAATTGTGATCTAACACAGTTCAGACTGAAAAGCTTGAACTGTCTTATTGTCTTAAACTTGTTCTCAATTCTTATAATCATTTACCTAAATTTCTTTGATATTCCCTTCTAATTGTACATTTGACCTCCTCTATAATTCTTTCTATCTAAAGTGTAACCTCAGTGATAATTGTTCCTAGTGTCTAGTAGGGAAAACAAGCTGTTTTATTTGGTAAATTAACACCGTGTACTAGATTCCCATCACCCATTCTGTGTCCCTAAATCATCACATGCATTGTGTGGTCAAGCTCAGTGGAAATCCCAAGCTGTAGGTACCTACTATACAGATCCTGTGAAGATAAAAAATGAAAACTTAGAGGTTGCTTTGAGTTTCCCAAGGACTGGATCATTTTAATATTGGTTGTGTGGCTATAGTTTTAATTATTTACACTTAGAAATACACTTTAGCCTATTATTATTTATTTTTAATATAATAAGACTGGTTCAACTCAAAAAATTATACTCAAATAAATAATGGCCACACTCAGCTTCACACGTACATAGAACAACCACCGAGATTCAGATTACAGGAAGATGATCTATTTGCCCTGAAAGACAGGGTTAAGACAAAAATGAGGGCACAGTGTTGCATATGAAATACTAACCACATAATTCACCTCACACCACAGTAATATTAACGATGACTGACATTTTGACTTGCACAGGACTGTTTGTCTGAGGCGATTACTTCATAGGTGCAAATGGCCAAGTAATTGCTCTAATGCGAGCTGAGTTTTAGTCACAATACCAAGGTTTGATCTTGAACAATTCACCAGACCATTATCCAAAAAAGAACTTATAAAATGGTAAATGGGACTATTAGAACCACTTTACTCCTGGTCAGGGCAATAAAAATTGGGTTTCAGTTGATGAGACTAGAAACCCTACCTACAAGGGATTTCATGTGCCTCATTTATGAGATACAGAAGACAATGCATACCAAAGAAAATGGTACTTGGTCTTGAATTTTTTTAAAGGCTACCCATTAATTGAATAAGAGAAGAAAACACTCATTATGTTGTGGTAATGGAATAAATAATTGCCTTCAAAGCTTGAATATTTATAAGCATACATCAAAAAAAGTTTCATGATTCATCACAGTTAACCATTTATCTTATTTTATTCTAAATTTCATGTATATCTCTTTGTTTTTTATCATGTATCCTGTATCTGTGGACCTACTTGAATGTAATCCATTTAATTGATCATATTAATGATAGGCTCTACCTATCATATAAATGCTTTGTGCATTTATAGCTGTTCTCTTTTATTCTTGAAAATTGTCTTTTACCAAGTGAAGACTGTCTTCCATCCTTTTATAAACCTGATAATTTTGAAAATATATATTGTTTATAATTCTACTAATAATTCAAGTGTAAATTTTAAGATATTTCAGTGTACATTTTTCTCCTAGAAAGGAAGCAGTACATTTGATTTATAAATGAATTAATCTTGCCCCTAATAAATGAAACAGGGAAATGAGTGTTGGTTTTCAATTTCACCTTCTGTCCTCTTTCTAATTCTTTGGAATAGCAAATTATTCTGAAGTTTATGATGATCCTTACAAATACAATTTTTAGGTATATGTGTTCCTAACCCCATTTGTAGTAGTTCCTTTTAATTTCTAATCATATTTATAGCAACAATTCTTGAGATAACTCAGTATTATCTAATTTACACAGCGTCATTACTTCCCCACTTTGGGCTGCTTAATTTTAACATATTTATTATTCATTTTTTGAGCATTTTTCAGAATGCATATGTAGGTAATCAGTTGATGAGAATTTCTTGCAATAAATCTTAATTTAAAAATCCACCTTCCTTCTACATCTTGACATTAATGATCTTTTATTTTGCTTTGGCTCTCTGGCAAATTTTCTTGATTTATTCAGGCTCGAATGATCAGACGGCTCTCTATGTCTGATGCTTGCCAGGATTTACAGTGCAGGGAATCACTTATTCTAGCAATAAGCATGTGAACGCTGTTGGAATCTTTCTCTCAAATCCTCTACTGGAAATCTGCTTCACTTGAAAGCTCCACCCAAATTTATTCTCTTTATAAATACATTGTATAGCATGGCTTTTCATACTGCTTTTTGTACTATGTTTCCCCAGCCCGATCATCTTAGAAACACAAAACTTAGAAAGACAGTTTATTTGTAGATAATGTAACAGTCTGTGTTTCTTTCCTTTCCAGACATAGGCTTACCCTACAATTCTCACAGTGTGTTCTTCCCTCTGTTTTCCTATCCTGTTCATTTATCATTATCAGTGTCCTTTACTTGCATTCTATTTCTGGCCTATTGCATTATCCCAACTGTAATCTTCAAGTGGAAATGAAAAACAAATTACATCAAAAGAACTTGATTGGGTAAAATGCCCCTAATCAAGATAGAAATTGTTGTTTCATCACTGTACTGGGGAAGGCTCCAGAATTCCAGATTCCATGACTCAGTAAAAGGGGATGGAATTTCTCAGTGTCTCCCCTCTTGATCCAGTTTGACTATAGTGGGCTCTATCTGAGTTTTAGGTAGTAGAAATTCCCCCTGGCTCCCAGCTCTTTGTTAGTCTGCATTCCTAATTTCTAGTATTCTAAAAATGTTTATCTCTCACTTCTTGACCATAATTACTTCAGTGGAAATCTGGGAAATCATACACCATGTCCCTGTCTAGTGACCATCTGTCCTGGGAAGTTCACCTTCATAGAGGACCGACAGAAAGCACGCCAGTCTGAAGTCAGGCTGAAAGAAAATGTTGTCCCACTGACTTTCTTTACAATCACATCAAGCTAAAATTAAATTTTAAAGATAATATAGGTAAAAAATAATACATGGATTCTAGAAACTTCCTCCTCCCCACTAATGATCAAAACAGGCAAAAGCTAGTGCCTGGATGAAATTATCATCTCACAATAGAGGTGTTGCTCTACAGGGAGTTAAGCAAAGCAACAGCTGGTTTAACAAATTGGGGCTACTGGGGACAGAGGAGAGGGAGAGGGAGGAATGGTCTTTGAAGAGGCTTGCCAAATGCTCAGACATGGTAGCAGTGTGGAGCTCAGGATGTAGACTCTGGGTTCTGACTGCTTTCTTTCAACTCCTGGCTCTGTTGTCAGATTAGCTATAGTTTCTCAGGCAAAATAACATATCCTGGGCTCCTCATTTTAAAGATACTATCTATGTTACTGAGTAGCTGTAAGAAAAATACACTGGTACATAGGCAAAATATTTGAATACTACCTGGCCCTTTGAGGCTCATTAATGTTAGTATTTTTGTTACCCTCACCCACATCTTAAACAGAGGGAGATCAGATGTAGACAAGGCAGAGTTCAGCTAGTATTAACATTCTTGAATAACACTTGGGAGTAGGAGAGAGGCTTTTAATTCCAGACAGAACTAGCTAGTGGTTCTGGCAAGTGAAGGAGGGAGGGACAGTAACCTGGGTGGCAGGGCATTGTTGAGGCTGCAGGGAGAAAAAGATATGGAAAAGAAATCACTGTTTGTAGTGGATTTCTAACTGGTGTTCAACTTATTACACCCAGCTTAATTAAACTAGCATAGTGCTGGGTGTGGGAGGCCCACCTGAGGATTGTTGCCAACAGCAAAAGGGCAGAACAGGAAAAGCTGCCAGAATGGTGTTAGGGATGCTGATTGGACAAACTGTTGGAGCTGTTGGAATCTGCTAGTTCTCTTGGGCTGTTCTGCTGGAGGAACTTGTCATGTTGGCTTTCCTGACAAACTTTGGAGAAGCTTTGAGCCTCATCTTGCACATTGCTTCCTGGCTCTGGAGGGGAGGATGGTGCATTGCTCAGCCTCATTAAGAAGTTTGCTGTATTGACTTTCCTGATGGGAATTTGACTTTCCTCATTGCTGGAGGAGCTGGGGACCTCATTGTTGCTGAGGCTGGCTGTGGTACTTTTGGGGGAGCTCTGGTGCTTACCTTGAGTATTGCTTCTTAGCTGCAGTTCAGATCCCTCAGCCTGCTAGCCCAGATCCTTCTTCCCCCTGGCATAGATTTCTTAGCTTCCACCATTGACCTTTGGGCCTTTCCAGCACAGATCCATGAAGCAGACCAGCATGAAACTTTGTTGTGGGATGTAGGCCTCCAACTGGACTTGTGGGAGACATTGTTATGAGCTCTAGGTTTTCATCTGGATTCACACAGGATATCAGGATCCAGGCCCTTAGCTGGAGTCTTTAGTATTTAGTATGTGGATGGATTTCCTGTACTTGTATATGATTCTTGGGTGGTTCCTTATAAACTAATATTATAAACATGCCCTCTACTATATTATCCACCTTGTGAAAACCTCAAACCATGACACTGTTCTATGTACTTCCTGAGGACAGGGCTGTTGCCTATTTTCTTGTAAACCACCTTGTTTTCTGTATCTTACCTAGAAACTTATATATAACAGGCATCCCATAGGTATTTGTTAGTGAAATGTAGCACCAAGTAATAGCATCAGGATAATCCTGGACCAATCAGAGCAGACCAGAGGGTCCATGTGAAAGCAGAGATGAAGCCTGAACAGATGGTTGTAATACTTGGTCCAAAGTAAGAACTTACCATGCCCTGCATTGGTGGTAGAACGGTGAGCCTATTTGCTTCCAGTGTAACAGCTTATGCTCACTGTGACCCCCTCAACTGACCTCACAGTAGTGCTTTCTTTTCAATTTTCATCAGTAATTCCATTTCTGGAAGCAAAAGACTGGCCTCTGGAGTAGGTGACTTGTCTGGGCTCTCTCCATTCGTGTGTGTCCAAACTTCACTGTAGACTCAGGCTGAGCTGATGGAAGCTCAAATTCCTTCCCCAAACTCACTGGTTCCAAACCCTCTAAAAAGGGCATAGTGCACTGGGCTTCAGAAAGACACTTGGGATGCAGACCTCTGAGGATTTTATAAAGCAGATATGCTCCTCAAAACACGGGCTTCAGGAAAGGAAAGAAAAGGCAAAAAGTCGCCTGCTCCTGAGCACTTGTCCCAGCCCAGCCCAGGAAGAAACAAATGATGTCTGAGACCCTCATAACTCAGGCTGCGCCAAGACTCACAGTGGTCACATCTTAGCCATTGCAGTGATTGAAACAATAAAATATCCCATTTTGCCTCTTTATGAGCCTGGTGCAACATCCAAAGGAACGAGTACCCTGACAGTCACAGGAAACAAACATGAATTTGGAAATCACTGGGTCACCACCAGGAAGGAAATGATAGGCATGTGAATGGCATTCTTATTGTCATATGAAATTAGACAATGCAGAGGGTAAGTCATACATTTAGAAAGCAAGCCAGGTGTGGTGGCAGACGTCTGTAACCCCAGCCTTCTGGGAGACTGAGGCAGGAGAATCATGAGTTCAACCTGGGCAGTTTAGCAACTTGATGAGACTCTGTCCATAAAAAAAAGAAAGAAATTAAAGGGCTGAGGATGTAGCTCAGTGCAAAAGCCTTGAGTTCATTCCCCAGCACCGTCAAAAGAAAAAAAAAATGAAAGCAAAAGAAAACATGAACATTGCAATAGAAATGCATTATCCTTCTGACAGGAACAACTTCCAACTCCCCATCTCTCAGTTGACCATGACCAGGACTCTGACCTTCCTGGCTCGTGGCTCAGGAACAAAGGGCCAATATGTCAGCCACTACCTTCCTCTCTGAAATGAAACACATCTGAATGACATCTTGGAACACTGGATGATCCAGAAGCACTCTAAGAGGGGCAGAAAAGCATCCTTTGTGGGCCCCACACAAGCCTTCCTTGCATTAGAACTGCCAGGCCAACCCATACTTGATGGACAGAAAGTGGGAGTGCATGGGGGACAGCCTTCTGTAACCCTGCTCCAAGACCACCAGAGGACTCACAATAGCCACACAGATGGAGATGCTGCCCAAGTACAAGGCTTGTGCTTATTTGCCACTGTCCCTGCCTACTGCCAGCAGAGAGGGGACAGCATCAACACAGTCCACATTTGCTCTTTAGTCCTCATGTCACAACCTGTATGCCTTGCATTGCTGACTGTTGCAGGGAAATCTGGCCAGCTCCCCAGGACTTGTCCCCACTTCTCTCTAGGAGAACTTGCAGGGGCAAAGTGGGCAGTGCCCAGGCAAGGGAGCTGGGGAAAGCAGCACCTGCCTCCTTGCCTGCCAGTTGTGGGTGGGTGTGATTTATTCCTTCAGGTAGGGCTATAAATGACTCCAATCTCACCACTGGCTGGTGGGCAAGACATGTCAAAGGAGGCCTGAGGAACTGTAGACTCTAACTCACTTGCTCAGGCCTGTTATCCTTCTTCATGAGAGCATGGAGAACAGACCAACATGGAAATAAGTTTCCACAGAGCCAGGATTTGAAATCAAGGGTTGTCATTCAGATGACAATGGATGGAACATGGTATTCTAGGTCTTCCAAGTCTCAGGATCAAGTCAGCCAGGCTCTGGAGGATCAAAGCATGAGGGATAAGAGAGAGTCTTCTCCACCAAGCTACCCTCACTGCAGAACTTGGGAAGATGAGGGTAAGAAGATATCAGAGAAGGAAGGGGCATGGGGGAAGCTAACATAGGCTCCCATGAAAGAATACAAGCCTGAGAAAATATCAAACGAGCCACAACCAAGAATCAACAGGATGAGAGTTATCCCAGTTATGTGTCAGAGATGCAGATACCAGTGTCTTTCCTCAGAACTCTGAGGCTGAGTCTGGCAGTTGGTCTGATCTGAAGGGCGAGAATGTTAAAGGGAAGGATAGGCTTACCCAAACTTACCCTCCCAGGAGTTTCATTTCTTTCCCTAGCCTTTGTGGGGGCCACTGGCTCTAAGTGTAGCCTCTGCTGCTCAGACTATAGAGAATAGAGTCACCCCCAAACCCAGACTCCACATAACTTAGCACAAGGCTCATTACCCCTTGGTACTAATCCCCAGCTCCTCCCCTGCTGTGCTAATGAGCTCTGCATCATTAGTCCATTCCCACACGGGCCAAGCACTCCTGCGCCCTGTGATCACAAGCTTAGGAGCCTGTAGCTCAACCAGGGTCCAGTGCCAAGCCTCACCTTGACTCCATAACCCTGTCTGCCCAGCTCCCTGGGGAAGGAGCTGCTGCAAGACTCCAACGGCAGGTTTCACTGGGTCCTATTAATAAAAACAGTTCCTGACTCTGAGCACCTGCAGTCTGCAGCAGTTCTGAGAGAATCAGAAAAATTATTGGCAGCCAAAATTTGGGGTGCAGCTCTGAATTTAGCTCTCCTGAGAGGAGCCAAAGACCCCTGAGCATAGAGGAGTGTGTAAAGAATATTATAAAATCTCAATAAAGAGCCATTTGGCTGGCCAGATAGCTCAGCAGACTAAAGCACCTGCCTAGGCAGAGTGCAACCACCAGGGTTTGATCCCTGGCATGCCGTGTCAGTCCCCACCCCCAGGGTGTGCTGAGATGATGATTCAGAATTGGCATGGTGGTGTGCAAGTATAATTCCAGAGCTTGGGAGGCTGAAAACAGAAGAATCACTATGAGTCCGATCTATGTGATGAGACCCTGTAGATCCTATAGACCCTGCCCTAAATACATTAAAAATAATGAATAAATAAATAAACATAATGAATAGAGCACAAAATAAAAAATAAATAAATATTTAAAATAAATAAAGAATCAATTGGTGAACAAAATTTGTGATCCCCAGGTCTCAGGCCATCTTCCCTCCCACTTTGGCTGATGCACAGTTAGATACCTGTTTTGTCATTGTATGTGACCTGCCTGGCTATCTGCATTCTCTAAGCCACATGCTCTCCCTAAACCAGAGGCCTAACTAAATGTTTCTGTGCTCTGAGAAGCTGGTCCTTAATCCTCATGCCTCCAGCCCTAAACTAAATGTAGCATAAAGCAGGTATCAGCAAGCTTTCTCTGTAAAGTGCCAAACAGTAAGTACCTCAGCTATGGGAAGCATACATTCTCTGTTGCAACTATGCCAACAGGTATAGACCACAAGCAAAACAATAGATTGGCCATTTCTTTAGGCAGCTTTCCTCTCTTTAGGGCCAAATACAACCTAAAGGAGGAAAGGTTTAAGTTGGCTCTTGGGTCCAGGGGATTCAGCCCATGGCTGTCTCGTTCCAGGGCAGAAACAACATAGCTGCTGGAAATGGTGGAGGCAAGCTGCCCATATTGTGGCAATCGGGAAGCAGAGAGAGAAGGAAAGAGGCAGTGAGAAAGAACACAGACCATCACACTGAGTGACGCACTTCCTACAAGCAGGCCCTACCTCCTAGCAGCACATTCAGCCACGAATTCAGGACCTCCATGGCCCAATTACCTTCCACAGGCCTCTGAACACATGAGATTTTGGGATATATCGCAGATTTAAACTATACCGTCCACCCTAGACCCCCTTAACAACTGTATTCCAATAAAATTGCCAAAACAGGAAGTGGTCTGGATTTGACCTAGGGCTACAGTTTGTCAAATATTAGCTTAGCAGTTAAAAAAATAAAAGGAGAACCCTACAGACAGACAATTGGGTTCAAATTCAGGCTTCACCAGTTGCCTTCTGAGCAGTCTTAGGCAAATGATTTGACTTCTCCAAGATAAATTGGTAGTATCTACAACATGCTCTTCTTATAAGGCATACATTTCTTCTCTCTGAGAAAAAATGCAAGATGGGTTTCTAAGTGCGAAGTAAACAATTGATCTTTCTTTTACCCTTTCTGGAGACAATTCTGCCACATACTTACTGCCTGGTCCCACTCAACCTTGAGATTTTACACTCCCTGGACATTGTTTTGTTGCTTATTCAGCTGTCCTAGCTGGGCCCAACCTCTGTGACTGGTTTTTATTTCCTGGTCCTCCCCTACCTCCTTATACAGTACCCCAAGCTGCAACCTCTGCCGTTCAGTACAGCCTGAGAAAGTGCCTTAAGTGAGCTATGGCATCATTTTCAGGGATCATTGTTCCCCAAGGCTATTCATTCTAGGAAACAAGTACTTGAAGAAGGGCAAAGTGTCTTGTAGCCAAATAATTTTGGGGAACACAAGGATGAACACAGTTTGAAATCTTTCTTGCAACACTTCTCAGAGCCTTTAACATACTAATATATTTGTCTTCAAGACAGAAATCAAAGTACCCAGAAGCATTTCCAAAGTTGTTGTCCCTGTACAAGTTTGAAGGGACACTCACACACAGGAGTGGGATTCAGGAGAATGTTTAAGGAGCTGCAGCTGTGAACAAACAGCTACCTGTTGTGCTCTCCTGGAAGATTCATGGATGAGCTTAACCACATACGCATGACAGAGAAATCTGTGAAATCCTTTCTGTTTGTTGGACATGTGCTCATTTCTCATCATGACTTGCATAACACTTACATACGTGGGCCCTGCTTGCTACTCAGAAAGGTGGGGTTTCCAGGCGCAAGGCCTTGCTTTCTCTGTCAGCCGGGCAGCCGGATCTATAAACAATCCCCTGTTAGTGAAATACAATGCCCCTTCCTTCCTGGAGCCACCAGGTCACCCCAGTCAATCTGGATCTTTCCAAATGTTCTTCTCTTTGACTCTTAAAAGAAGTTCAAAGTGGCCCACAATTCATGTCAAATGGACTGGCCTGTAGTTTCCTAGTTTGTCTCCATGGGCTCCTTTATAAAACCATGACTTTATTGGTCTTAGTCATCCTGTCTCCTTTGGGTCTTTTGCTGAACTCTATGAACTTATTTAAACATCCCCGGGGCTTCTCCTGTTTCTCTCAACCCCCTTTCTGTGTGCCCAGAGCCTGGTGGAGCTGACCTATGGGGGCGCAGTGGAAACGCTAAATCTTTCTCGTAATTCCCAGTGTTGCCAGTTTGCATTCCGCCCCTTCCCTCTGTGTGCACAGAGCCTCAGCCTCTGCCCTACATGCCCAGGTGGAGCCTCTCACTTCCTCTCTGTGCGGGTTTGGAGGTCTGAGACCCATGCTCTCAGGCAGTCCTCACTCCTGTTGCCAGCTATTACTCATTCCTGGACAAGTGATTTCTCTTTTCTTCTTCATTTCTTTATTGCCTATCAGCCGTAAAAGAGGTTACAATCAAACAATGCCTGGGAAGCACCTTGAAGTATCCTGATGAAAGGTGACACAGAGGTACTACATATTATTATTTCTGCAACAAGGGCAATAATAGCTTGTTGCTTCATCTAATTCCCATGAGTGGGCTCGGGCACTGTAATTACCCGGGTTATAGGGCACTTGCTCAGAAGGCTGCATCGGAAGGTACAGGCAGCCAGATGGCCCCGAAGGGTTTCCCAACACACCCCTGAGCACTCACTCAGGCACAACTGCACCAGATCTGCTTTGCGGGGGGCATGGTCATGCCAGACCTTTAGTATGTGGAAATCGATTTTAATGGAAGAATCTACCAACCCTCAAGGCAAGTTTGAGCTGGTTCCTTGCTATGGGCCAAGCACCCATGCAGAAGGAGCAGATGTCTGTCCTATCTATGCAGGAGCTGATGCTCTAGGAGGGGGAAAGGCTTTCTACTGAGGGTTTTTTTTGTTTTGTTTTGTTTTGTTTTTGTTTTTCTTTCTGAGAGCAAAGTGTCCACTAACTTAACTTTCTTCCTCTAAGCCTGCATAGGTCTCTTGTTTTCAAAATGAGAAGGATGACCAAGTCCACCATGCCCTGAATGTCCCCTGCAAAGCTTCTTCTGGGAACCATTTGTCATGCCACAGATCAGCTGGAAATTTACTGGAGCCGGGGATCTTGGCCTCTGGGCTCCATTCCTTGAGATCAGCTCTCCTCCTGTACTATGCACTCATGACTCCCTGTGACATTTCATTGAGGTGGGGTTCTTCCCTATGAAATGACCAGGATAAAATATTACTAAAGCCTTTTTACTCTTAATGCCTTTTGTTCGCCATTCTAAAATTGTTCCTCAGACACTTACCCCATGGATGGCTTTTCATTCCCTATGTTTTCCTTCAAAATTAAACAACTGTTAGTGGAAATTATTAGGAGATTTTATGAAAATAAAATAAGAGTATTGAAACTCTAGATGTCTGCTGGATTTAGTATTCTGGCTTTCATGATCTGCACTGTTTACACTTAGATTGGAAATTTTTCCCCATCTATTGTTTATCCAGTGCTGTCCGGAGTCCTTCCACTTTTACCTGTGTTCTGTAGGCTGGTTTCTTCTAGTCCAACAAGATATTGACACCTCATAGAGCATCAAGCTTCCATCTCAGCCTCTAATGTATAGCTGGGTCCATATGTGGGTCTCTGTACACCCAGCCTCACTCTGCGCTTTTCCTATAAGAACTTGGGAGGCAAAGGCCTTGGTCTGCCTGTGACCTGAGAGCAGTTTCTCTAGGGGATCATAGCAGCATCAGTGGTTTTTTGTTTTGTTTTGTTTTGTTTTTCAGAACCGGGGGTTGAACTCAGACCCTTGTGCTTGCCAGGGAAGCACTTATTCCACTGAGCCATCTCCCCGGCCCCAGCATCAGTGGTTTTGAGGAATCTCCTCTCCTTCCTGTTGCTCAGTTCCATACACCAGTGTCTCACCGAGTACTTCATTATTAGTTTCAGGGTCAGAGCTGCTAGCTTCTTTCTTCCCTCCAGGGAACCTGCTTGCCTCTACCATTCCAACCTGGTTGGATCTATCAGAGGCATTGACAGCACCTACAGTTACCCTCTATTCCTGCTCCTGAGTGTCTGCTAAAGCCTGCAGAATTTTGGCACCATGACCCCATTGTGTTCTTGAAAGGAATGAGAAGGGACTGAAGGCAGAGTATCCCCCTTAGCTCCATGCCTAGCAGTCCCCAAGGATCTGTTCTAAATGTGCAAAGACTACCATAGTCCCCAAAGACTATGAGGACTGTTGTCTCTGACCTAGAACTTCTATGGCAATAAGACATTTTGCTCCCAGCTTTTCAATTGCAGCCCTAAGAGATCACTGGGGCTCCACTCAGTCCCCAGATTCTCTCCAGATTCAACTCACTGGTAACAGGTCTCCAAAGTGTCATTGGGTAACCAGGTTACCAGGTAGATGACCCCATTATCTTTGCCCAGCTGGAGATCCTCATGAAGTGACAAAAAATGATCTCCTGGCTGCCATTTCTGAGAGAAAAGCAGCTCCCTGGGAAGCTCTCATCCCTGGCTTTCCTCCCTGCTGCCTCTCACTCTCCAGGCCGTGACCACTCCCTTCTTACTATCCAGACCCTTGGGTAACAAGTCTTCCCCCAGGCACCTTCTTAAACATCCTATGGGCTTCAATGGGGGCTGACAGCTAGGGAAAGAGAGGAAGGAGGGGAAATAGCAGGAAAACTCAAGATCACCTCCTGGCTCTGAGATGTCTTAACCAACAGCTGGAAGAGCCTGGTCAATTACATAGATTTCTCCTCAAGGCCAAGGCCTGAGAGCAGGGCTATCCTCTCTCTGATTCCTTTCTTGTCACAGGGCCCACATTGGCCCACAGTTGTAGAGCCTCTGAGCAGCATCTGGCCTAGCCTGGTCTGTGGAGATGTGGAATCCAAACAGTTTAAAGAGTTATGACTCCAGGAACTGTGGATGGCAACGTTTTCTATTATTAACAGTTCCAACTTTCCCATCTGGCTGTTTTCAGAATGAAAGCTGGAGATTACTGTCAGCATTAATTACAATCAGGTGCACTTTTCTTCTTCCCCATTTTGCCCCAATGGGTTCTCACACAGCAAGAAATTCTTAAAATGCATATCCTTTGAAATGTGGCACATAAATCCTCCTTGCTGGTGAGAGCCGCTGTCAACTGCTGGTCTCTCCCTGGACCCAGGTGAAACTCACCAGGTTCACAGGCACCCTCCTCAGGTGTGGAGGTTCACTGCCGGCCCTTGGCTCTCTGGGGCCAAAAATGTCAAGAGAATCCCCTTCCTCACAAGATCCCTGGCAGTTTCTCCCCCTCACTACAGCAGAGCTTAAGAACCACAAGAATAGTTTTGTGAAATGTCTGTCTTTGAGGACTAGCTAAATCACAGGGCAAAGCTGCAGAGGAAGAAAACCACCATGGGCTGAGTCTCAGCCCACACAATCCCACGAATTCCCACCCAATGTCTTTCCCGCATCTCCTCTCCCATATCCCCTTCCCAAGTCCTTGCCCTCTTTCTAGTCAGAGTGTGAAGACACATTATCTCATTTTGAAATACTTTCTTTCCCTTCATTTTGTCCGTCTCTATATACGAACATGCAAACTACTTATATTTTCTGGAAACTTCTTTTCATTAATCTCATTTTTCCCCACACATGCATAACGAATATTAATCTCAAGATTTGTGAAGTACAGGAAAACTCTTTTTGTTAAGACATTAGAATTCAACTTAGATTGCCCAGTCTAGTGTCTTAGTTTTGTGGGTTTTTTTTGTTTTTTTTTTTTTTTTTCATGGTAGCTCTGCTACTTAAGTCCTGGTCTAACATTATTAATTGAGTGACCCTAGGAAGAATACTTGCCATGGTTTGGATCCTGAATGTTTACTGACGAGGCCCCTGTGAAGCCCATGCAGGCCATGTGGTGAGGGCTTGGTCCCTGAGGTGATTTTATTAGGAACCCTAAGAGGTGGGGCCTTATGGGAAGTCTTCAGGCCACTGCAGGTGTACTTTCAAGTAAGATTATGGAACCTCAGTCTTTTCCTCATCTTCTTACTCTCTTTTGTTTCCTGGCCATGAGATGAGCAGGTTGGCTGTAGGATGTATTCCCATCATGGTGGTCTGGGCCCAGTGATCATGGACTAAGAGCCCAAATAAACCATTTCCCTGTGAAGCTGACTTAGATATTCATTTGCTATAGGGATGAAAAGTAACACTACTTAAACCTGTTGAGCTTGAGACTCTGTTCCACTGCCTGCAAAATAGAACCTCTTCCCAGGGCCACTGAAATAGATTAGGGAAGAAAATGACAACTCAGCATTGACAGATGGGTTAGCTGCTCAGCTGCAGCATGCTGCATGACTTGGGGCATTGGAAGGAGGATGTGTGTGTGTGTGTGTGTGTATGTTGGAACCGTCCACACCCAGCAGTTTTTTGAGACCAGGTCTTGCTGAAGTTACTCTCAAATTTGTGACCACCTTGCCTCATCCTTCTGAGTAGTTGGGATTACAGGTATGTGCCACCAAAACTGGCTGGAAAATGGAATGTGTGTGTGTGTGTGTGTGTGTGTGTGTGTGTTGTTACTAAAGTTTGTACTCAGGGCCTTTGCATCAAGGTACATCCCAAAACACACGATAGGGTCTCACTAAGTTACTAAATTTTCAAAACTGGGTTCAGGTTTGAGATCTTCCTGCTTCAGTCTCCCAATATGTGGAAAAGGATCTTCACATTCTCCAAAGGCCAGTTGTTCCTCCTTCAAGGGGAAGGCAGGGATTCTCGCTGCAAAACTACAGACATATAAGTGCCATAGACGCACCACTGCTTTAATACCATCACTTTTTCATCAGAGAGCCCAATTTTCATGAGTTCCTTTGGTCATATGTGGCTTATTTTATTTTCCTGTTGTTTGGTCTTATTTCTGAGCTATTGGAATATAAAGTCCCAGTGTCTGAAAAAGAAAACCACTGTCCTACAATCTTTGCTCCATCCTGACCATCCCTTGATATGCCACCCACAAAATAATAAACTTGGTTAAAAAAAAAGAGGGGGCGGAGAGTAGACAACCCTGAAAGAGCTGATCAGAGTATGACTTACTTCCTCCATAAAAAGGAATTGAGGAATTTACCACAACCACAATGGTCATGCTGCTGACTCTGCCCTGGCCATGACTTGCCCTGGGTTGTTGTGCCCCAGCTACAAGTGCCTTTAGGCACAGTGGTGATGAGAGGAGGGTCTTGTCTCATCCCACCCACCCAGATCTGTTCCCTCAGCAGCCTGGAGGCCCTCAGAGGTGGGTGTTAACTGCAACTCCCTGCTGAGCTCCTGCCCCATCTTTCACATGAGTTCTCCAGCTGCCTTTCATAATCTCAGCAGAATAAATGAAGTTTCTGACAGTTAATTTATTTCCCTGATCTATTTCAGATGTCTCTGCAGACACAGTGCTGGGTTACTGCTGTTAGTTGTCTTGCATCGGATATTAGGTAGAAACACTTCCTGGACACCCATAATTGAGATGAGTGTTAATTGTATTTGCACACAGCCACGGAGCACGGCAACCTTCTAAGCTCCTAATTTTACTCCTTCATTAAACTCAATGGGTGAACTGAGATTAAAAATGAGACAGTTATTAGTGTGGTCACTACCTTGTGGGTCTGCTGAAAGTCTGTCTTCTCATTCCTGAAAGCAGGAGTACACAGGAATCATACATTATGAGCAAAATTAAGGGAATATGTTCTGTGAGCAAATGAGTTAGTCAAACACTCCCTTTCCCAGATTTTAAATGTTTTATACAAGTGTTTTTCATTGTTAAAGTTGGCAAGTCCTCTTTCTTTCCCTCTGTGTAAAATTTCAGGAGGAGAAATCATCTTTACTTGGGCCCCTGCCCCAGATGTAAGCTTGAGCAAATAGCAGAGGACACCAGAGATGAGGCCAGCAGGCCTGAAGGAAAGGCCCTGGGATGAATGAACAAAATCCTGGATGTGGCTTTTATCATTTCCTGTTTTCCAAATCCATGCCACCATCAGCTCAGAGGGTCACAATGTCCCTTAGAGACTACTGTCCTTGGGAAGTCCCTGGACTTCCATGAATGAGTGACCCCGCACATCAGGTGGCTTTCTTGGACCAGCAATTAGGATGTAACTCTGGGAGTCAAACAAATCATATTTCATTCCTGGCCCTGCTAATGCTAGGGTAACAGAATGCTACCCAACCACCTGGGGCCTCCATTTTCCATCTGAGCAATGGGCTTCTAGTGAGTTTAGCCATTGGATAAGGTACACATGCAAAATCCTTGGGGCAGATCAAAGCCTGGCACACAGAACAGGTCCTATGGGTGGTGGCTTTTTTAGTTATAGGTCCAAAGTAAGAAAGATGCAGGATCCACACTGAGACCCCTTGGCTTTTCCTGATAATATTATTTCTATCCATTCTCATGACTCCTGGATGAGTTTTCTATGCTATATAACAAATCACTAAGTACATGGTCACTTAACCCACATACAGTTTTTCAAAGTGGACACAGATTTGACATTTGGGTATTACCTAATCAGGCCCTGTTGGAGTTCTCACAAAGCTGGGATCGAGGTGTTGTACAAGCTGTATTCTCCCCAGAGGCCAGACTGGAAATGAACCCATTTCTGACCCCATTCAGGTGCTGGCAGATATCAGTTATTTGCAGCTGTTAGATTTAGGGCCTAACTTCTTCTAGTTCTCAGTGTCCAGAAGCCACTCTTAGATTCTGGTGGCTTTTCACTGCTCAGGGCAGCTGCCCCTCTCCATGAGCGCCTTGTTGCTTCAAAGGCAGCAATGGAGAATCTGCAGCACAAAGGGATCTTGCATGACACAAGCTTCCCATCACTGTCCAATCAATTTTTCCATGTTCTATTATTTGTTTTTAGTGAGACACATGAACCACTCACTTTAGAGAAGAGGAGATTGCACTGAGAAGATCAGAAAGAGAAGATACAGGGGCTTATAGTGCATCTTCATAACTGGAGAAAGTTTTAGAGGATAAGAGGTACAAGGAGGAGTCCGGTTTCTTCTATCCCACACTATATCCTCATAGCCCTACTGTGTTTGTGTTCTAGTACTGCCATAACTCAGAACTAAAAAAGCAGTGGGTTTAAAGCCCCCACAGACTTATTACCTTACAGTCCTGGAGGTCAAAACCTAGAAATGGGTCTCGCTGGACTGAAGTCAATGTGTCAACAGGGCTCCATTTTATTCGGAGGCTCTAAGGGAGAATTCACTTCCCTACCCTCTTGACCTTCTAGAGTTTTCTTTCCCTCTGGCTGATGGCCAGGGGCCATCCATCTTCAAAGGCAGCCGCAGTGAGTCAAGTTCTTCTCACATTGCATCACTCTGACCCCCTTTGCTGTCTCTCTCTTCTACATTTCAGTAACCTCACGATTATATTGGACCCACCTGGATAATTCAAGATAATCCCCTTATTTTACAAGTCAGATCACTAGCACCCTTAACTCTATCTGCCAACTTAATTCTCCCTTGTCATCCAAGGTAATATATCCACAAGTTCAGGGACTAGGAAAAGAACAATTTCTGGGGCCATTATTCTGCCTGCTACCAAAACTGAATCAGATAGGGCAATCCAAAGACCTTTAGTTTAACAAGACTTGCAAATTATTCTGGTGCATACTTGGATTTGAAAGCTGTGCTCTATAACAGTAGAATTTGGAACAAATAATTTATAAAATAGACACGTTAATATTTGGCCACTGGGACGAGTTAAACAGATCATTATAATGGTGTCTTAATTACTTTTCTTTCATTACTGGGACAACATACCTGATGCCCAGAATTAAGGAAGGAAAGGTTTATTTAGTTCACGGTTTGCGGAGGTTTCAGTCCATACTTGGCTAGCTCCAAGTTGTGGTGGCACATGCCAGAGGGCAACAGTGCAAGGTCACAGAAAACAGTAAAAGTAGCAAGAGCAAAAGGGAGAAGTAGCAGAGAGCAAACCTCCTTCCCTCCCTTGTGCTGTGTGCAGGCTGCCCGCTCCAGAGCAGGTGTAGCATCTGTATCCATAATCCCAGCTTAGACCATGAGTCCAACCATAAACTCTAGAACTCCACCCTATGACTGTGCGAGGCTTTGGGACACATCTAGACATAAATCATAACAAATACTAAACAAAATAACCAATAATAAATCAGATACAAGTGACAAGAACTCATCTTCTAAAATCTGTCCTCTGTCAGAGAGGTAGGCACAGTAATCCCCCACTGCCTGTCAGTGTAGTGGAAAGAAAGTGTCAGAGAACATGGAGTTGGGAAACCAGCCGCAGCCACAGATATTCTGCAGAAATTATGTATGAGAGGGAGGCACATCTTATCCTGCCATTGATGAGGACCTAGACCATGAGTCACCACAAATAGAGTACTGTGAAATCCTTTGTAGTTAGTAATAAAAGTCCATAGGCAAGCAATGAGGAGTTGATTTCAGTGATATGAATGTGAAGAGTGTAAGTTCAAAAGAGTCTCCATATATCGAGTCTGCATTTGATGGAAATTTTCACTTTAGTCTTACCTGGCAGCTTCCTTAAAGTTCATTTAAACAGCATCATTTGAAGTCAGCTCATAATGGATGCTGTGTAGGTTTTGTTGCATATTGTAAGGCCTAAATTGCTAAGAAATAATAAGTGTGATTTTATGTGTTTGCTTTTTAATATGATGACTGCCTTACTCATGGTGGCCTAGGGTCACCATTTGCTTCAAGGAGATTAGGATATATTAGGAAATTAATTTGAAATTTGAGCTCTGATCTTCAAAATAGAGATGGTTCAAGAGAATTTCTTCTCTCTTCTTCACGAACATGAAAGAATCCCTCCTGGAGAACTCTTACCACACCTGCAGCAGTGTTACATGCATTTAGCTCCAGCTGCTCGGGGGGGGGGGGCTCAAAATAAAATGAGAATGGCTAGGAAGGCAGCTGGGCAGTGAAGAAACAAAGAAAGAATTCTAATCACAAATATTGTCTCTGGAGAAAAGAAAATTCTGATTTGAAATAATGCCTACCTCTGCTAGATCTTCTTCTTCTTCTTCTTCTTCTTCTTCTTCTTCTTCTTCTTCTTCTTCTTCTTCTTCTTCTTCTTCTTCTTCTTCTTCCTTTTTTCTTGGAATCTGGAAAAAGAACTCAGGATCTCACACTTGCCAACCAGGCACTGTGCTGCTGAGCTATATCCCCAGCCCAGCCCAGTAGGTTGTCTTCAAACATTAGCTGAAGCAGCCTTGTCCGCAATCAGTGAAACTACAAATGCCCGGGCTATAACCCAGAACTTCTGTATTATGAGATGAAAATCTGCTTCATCTTTCTCCTAGAGTGTTAAGCAAATAAAAGGGAGAGAAGTAGGAAGTGAGAAGCATCGACATATTCGGTATGATCACAAAGTACAGTGAATATTTAATAAAAAAATTTAAGTATGATGCAAAAGACAAATTGCCACAGATCCTCCACAAAAGACTTTCCATGACTTTGGACACACTTACCCCCATCACCATTACCACTTTCCAAAGCAGTTCTGGAAGTCTTGTTTCATAAGGGTCTTTAACTGTGCTGTTATAAGTGCCTCAGGGTTGTGAATCAATCTAAATTATTTGTGTTTCCTGTTCATTTTCACGTTGGAGGGGAGCCAAAAGTTCCATGGGGCCAGATGCACTGAATAAGATGAATGAGGATGCACTGCAATGCTTTTGTTTAACAGAAATTTCTGTAAATGTTTGAGTTGATTCAGGACACTGAGGCAGCCATGGCCCTCATGAAAGAGGACCTTCATAACTGCTTTAGAAAGTGACAAGGATGATGAGATACATATGTTTAAAGCAAGGAGAGGATTTTGAGAAGAATTCATGGCATTTTGTCTTTTATGTAATCAATTCTAAGTATCCACTGTACATTTTGGTCACACCTTTTTGTGGTTAATATCTAGATGGCCTTCCCCATGCACTCAAAAATGGGGTTTTTGCAAGGTGACTGGAACAAAGGTATGTGATTCTCCTCACTGGATAAGTCCACTGATGGTTTTAGCCGGATGAGAGGTTGGGAGGTAAAGCCTGGTGGGAAGAAGTGGATCACTGGGGACGGGAACTGGAAGGGTATATAGCCCTCCTCCTCCCTTGATCCCTCTCTGCTTCTTGCTGCCAGGCTCTGACCTGCTTCTCAGCCACACCCCTCTGCCACACCACCATGCCCAGGAGCCAGATGTATATGAACTGAAGCTTCTATAAGCTGTAAGCCAGAATAAAACATCCCTCCTTTAAATTGTGTGTGTTGGGTATTTGTCCTAACAGAAAAGAAAGTAGCTAAGGTACATTTTATGTATCCTGTTTTTTTTTTGTTGTTGTTGTTTTTTTTGTTTTTTTTCTGTTTCATTCCAGAGAAGCTCAAATGGGTTAGATAAGGTAATTCAGAGATCAGAGAAAGCAGGGAGCCTAATTTCCCTCTTCCTGATTCTTAAGGATCAAAGTTCATGTTCCCATGGTGGTAGGGTACATCCTAGTTGAGGCTACAGTGAGCTGAGGTCACCCACTATGGTGGACTGTGAGCACAGGGATAGGTGGGTCTGTGGCAGGGACATGGTGTCCGCAACCACCTGGAGCAGGGTGGAGACGCTGGCAGCCACGAGTTGACGATGGCTCCCACAGAACCTCAGGTCAGCAGAAACCACAGAGTACAGGTTCACCAGTCACCGACTTCTGGCCCAGCTCCCCATGTGCAACAAACACTGAACAACGAAGGGAGAAACCTGCCAAGCTGTGCCACACAGTCACACAAGCCAGGCCACTCCCCTCAATACCCAGCTACTCCCCAGCCAGGGAGCAGCAGGAGGAAACCAAAGAGGAAGAATAAGCAGGCTGGGCATTTCCAAAAGGAAAACTCAAATTGCCAACTTGCACTAAGTTTAAAAGATGTGGATCTAAAAGTTAATTTATTGGCAAAGATAAAAAGTTTGTTGCATATGAAAATAATGATAGGTCCTAAGAGATAGCTAAGTGGTCTAAGTGCCTGCCTGGCAAGCACAAGGACCCAGGTTCAATCCTGGGTACCACATGCTGTGCCAATCCCACACTGAGGTGGTCATTGAAACTGTGAGTGGTGGCACATGCCTGTAATTCCAGCACTGGGAGGCTGAGGCAGGAGGATCACTATGAATCCAAGCTGTGTAGCGAGACCCTGTATCAAATAAACAAATAAATGATTAAAATAATAATAACTGAAGAAAAAAATAAGAAAGTGAATGTTCCCAATTACACCATTGTCTATGAAACAGTGGCTATATTAAGGACATGGAAGTTTCCAGAGGGCTTGGAGACAGTCCTGTGTCCCATGGACATGCTATCACTAGAAAGGGGTCTGTTCCAGATTGAGACAGAGGATGTAAGTAATAAGAAAATAAAGAAAACCATCCCTTATCCAATCCTAGGAACATGTCTTTTGGGGACAAACATAAAAACAAAATGTCCCACTTTGAGTCTTTAACAATTAGACCACATCATTATTGTCCTGTGGACAATATAAGGCATTCCATTTTCTTTCTCTACTGGGATAGACATGGCTAGGAGAGAAGAAGACAGTTGCCAAACTTTAGCAAACGTGCACCACCAGTTTTCAGTTTTCCATTATAGGTTGTACAGGCAACAAAAAACATAACAAACCTTCTCTAGGAAGAGTACTGTTATTCTGGTTCAAAGGCATTTGAAATGTGGGTACCTGTGTGTCTATCAGATAGATCAAAATGACCAAAGCGAAGAGAAAATGTTTTCTCTTCCCCGCTGTGGACTGAATCCCAAATTCCACCACAATCCTCCCATGGGAACAAAGCACAATCACATGGCCTGAGTCTCAGGAGAATTGGGTAATCTCACCAGACGCACTGTGAAGTTCCAGTGAGGCAGCCACAGAAAGTTTGGGGTAATAATCATTGCATCTTAGACATCCACCTCTTTAACTGCTTGAACCACCATAACTATGAACTGAACCCCTGAGCACAGATGAGGGAGAGGGAGATGAGGGAGGCTTCCTCCTGCTGGTCACATCAAGTGTAAAGATTGAGAGTTTTTCTTTTCTTTTTTCTTTTTTCTTTTTT
>NW_004524607.1:2769432-2783098 GCF_000260255.1 Octodon degus
TTTTACAAAAGAAACTGCGTTCTGAAATGTGCACAGTGAAGTGTGCACCCTATTTGTGTGAACCCCACTTCATGTTCCACTCTCTCTTAGGTTGTGGCTGGATATCTAGAATCATAAACACAAGTAAATTGTTGCATGCACAGCCCACTTCTGAGCCCTACCCTGGGGAGTCTTTGTTTGTTTGTTTTTTTCTTTTTCAGTTTCATATAATATCTAGTATTAAATCATGTTTCAACAAGTTGGGGAGGTTGTTTACAAATAACTTCTGCTATTGAGACACTTTAATTAAAAACGCATAATACTTCTGTGTATTTTAAAAAATGGTCACACAAAAAAGAGCAGAAAAGTATTAGCATCAACACTTCAGTTTGTCTGCTGTCTTTTGGTAAAGCTGTTATTTCTGAATACAGAGTCTAGTTTAGCTTAATTCCATGTAATAAGTTTCTCCTTGTAAGGGTTTCAATAAATGTCACATGATTATGATTTTCATATTTAGTGCAAGTGTATCAGAATCCAGAAATGCGTGGTAGGCTATAAGTTAACCAAAATGTTTGGCAGTAGGCTGATCCTTCCAGTTAACGAAATTTGACTGGTACATTTCATCTTCAATGGCAATAGCTTGTCTTCTTAGTTTTGTTAAGGAATCCTTTAAAAGTGACTAGTCCAGATTGCAAAGTTCCAAAGATGAGCATTTGTTGGTCTCAAAAGGTGGGTCCCTTACGTGTCTCATTTTTATCAGTCTAAATACTGGTTCTCTTTACAGAATGTTGAAAATGTGGTGTGGGCTATTTCTTTGAAGCTGGAGTGTATAATTAACTTATTTCTCCTTAAAAGTGAAAGACAACAAGCTATCTTGGTTTATTGATAGTCTTCATTCATTGGATTTTTCTTTGTTGTCTTTCAATAGAATATTTTTGCATGTGCAAGAATTGAAAAATCAGAATTTTATTTTCCAAAAAAAAGAGAAAATTCTCTGGTTAAGGTTCCCATACCTCACAAATTCTCAAGTAGGCTCTTCTGCTGGGGAGAGACTCACTCCTGAAAGCTTTATAGCACAGGCTAGAATTACTGCCAGCGAGTTGTGAGCCGTGGCCTAGCTAGGACAGGTGTTTCCATTCTCCTCAGATGCTTATCCGAACGTAGAGTAAAGTGGAGTCTATAAAACAAGAGTGGGAATTTCACTGAGAAAGGTCTGGGCTGTGCCATAAAATGCCTCCCGCTCTGTGCCTGTGTGTGAGCCTCTAAGAACCTTCTAGAAATGTGAGTGACTAGTTTAGTCTCTTAGTGAGTGTGCACGTGAGTGTTGTTATTACAACAATGCAATGATTAAAAACTCAGGAAGAATAATTCACGCTTTCCATCTACTATCAAAGGCCAAAAGGATTTGAAAGCAGTTACTAAAGTTACCAGTGTTAGTCAGGGATATTTGCCTCTTGGTTAAAGAAAGCGAAGCAGTGTGAGATCTGCAAGGAACATTTAACTTCTGGAACTGTGAGTCAAGTTGAGGGCATAACAGAGTTTTAGAAACACAGGCCAGCTCCCCTTATTCCATTTTAGATAAAGTTTGAATCCTGTGAGATGCTGTACACCTGTCCATACATCCCCGAATCAATCCTCTCCTGGACCACCAGCCCACTTGTTCCCTATCTCATGATACACTGATTTTTAAAATATTTTCCTGAAAGTACTATATCCCTCCTCCTCCTTGAAACCTTCCCAAATGCTATATCCTTCACCTATAGTGTCCCTACTTCTTTCTCACTAGTTTTTCAATGCAGTGGTTGCATAAAAGGTCACTTCCCACTTCCCCTCTAACCATCTTTGCCTGCCCACCTTACCTATCAAATTACACTTATTTCCTTCAGGAAACTTCTCAGAATTTGTGCTCAAACATGTGTTTGAATACTTAAGGATTTCTTCTCCCATTAGAAGGATGGAAGGAAGAGTCTTATCTTTTCCACTTATTTCTGTATCCCTCGTGTCTAGCATAGTAAGCAAGCACAGAAAGCACACAATGTGTATCTGTTGAACAGCTGAAGAAATGAATCAATAAACACACACACACACACACACACACACACACACTCCTCACATGTGGGTTATATGTGGCTTTAAATTATACTGTTAGTAATAAATCCCATCATCAAGTGATTTCTATCAGATATTAATTTATCCATGAAGTTTTTATTGCATGTCTTCCATGTGCTGAAGATTGTGGTAGGTGTTGATAATTTACCACAAGCGGAGCACAGCTCTGGGACTAAAGTCCTAGCTTCAACTCCTGCTTCTATCAATTACTTGTGCTGTGACTTGGGTTTCCTCAACTCTACAAGCTGGAGTTTTTGCGGGTCTGAAACAGGGAAGTAATTTCTGCCTTTTGTGTCTGTGAAACTTAGGAGCTAATTAAGTGAATAAATCAGGAAACCCACTAGCACCTAGGAAGTTTACTGCTACCTTCAGAGACAAGATGACTATCAACTCTACTAGGTTGGTCTGTGGGAAAGAATGATTGGCTCATAGACTGGGGCTGGGTCTCCATGTCCCCAGTCACACAGGTGAGGGGCACATAGGACCTGCTGTGTCACTTAGAGGGTCACTGAGGTCATGTGACATATAAAAATACTATAGATACACTAGTGCTATTTTTTTCTATGGGACACTTCTTTCACTGGGCTTGTAAGGAATAAAACTACTATCTCTCAATTGTTCTCTTCATTACATAATTTTATACATTATATATTACACAAACACATTTTACATCTTGTTTATTAAATTTTCCCTGTAAATGAAATTGATATCCTACCTGTAGTATTGGACAGGATAATAGTTCAAGCTTGAAATAGGAGAATAGAGCTGGATCTTCAGTAAGATACGGGGATTATCTGGGTATCTTTCCATATGGGTCTACTACCATTTTGTTATTATTAATAGCTCTCTAGCTCTTCACAATTATAAAGCACAGACATATCTTAAAACTCTTGACAGAATTTACATGGGAAATAGTTCCCTGCTATTCATTCATCAGGCAAATGAAAATCCAAAAGTCAGTGTCACCCAATGTGCGGCACAAGAAAAGCACAGGGTCACCCAGGAGTCTAAAGAAGGTTGGGCTCATGGCCTACTGAGCTCATTTTTAGATGCAATTGATATTGCTTAGGGTAAGTTGCACACTGTACCCCTCTTCCTCAGTCATGATCTATTGTGTTTTGTGTATTTTTATGTTGTTTCCTTTTAGGGCTTTTTTTCATTTCACTCATATCACTAAACAATAAGAAAATTGAAATTGAATACTTATGAACTATGCCATGTGCCACGAAGTAGTGGTGGTAGTCATTCATAAAGTAGATATTTGATTAATTAACGATACTATTTTTAAACTTCCGGCCCATTTGCTTTGGTAATTGAGGTTCTTATATACTGAGAGCCAATCACAATCTTATATATCGTTTATCCAGCCTATTGTTCAGAAATACTAGGTAAGTGTTTAAAAAATCTCAGGCATAAAATAGTTTACATGTGTCTCAAAATACAAAATACTATTGTTATACTGTTGTTGGCATCCTTGTCATTATTTATAATATTCATTTTAGGGAAGAACTTGTCATTTCTGGATGGCCTATAATCACAAATAATAATCATAGTAACTGTCATAATAATGAGCAATATAATTACTATTCATTAAGACAGTGATTCATAATCTTAACCATTATCATATTATATTTAATTATGATGACAGTGGTGAAAATTACTATTTCCAGCTATTGAGAATGCAAGGAATTTCAGAACTCAAGGAAAGAAAGTAAAAGTAGAATGTAAAATTCAATGAGACTTTTCTCTTAAGAATCTCAAGAAGTATTTAAAATAAAGCTAAAAATTGTATACCACATTCATATACCTGATCTCAAATAGAAAAGTGAAATTTTCAAGAGGGTGTGGCCATGCATGGGTGTAATCCCAGCATTCTGAGAGGTAGACAGAAGACAATGACAAGTGTGAGTCCAAGCTTGGGCAACCTAAAAAGGTCCTATATAAAAAAAATATTAGAGATGTAGCTCAATGCAAAGACCCTGAGTACAATCCTCAGGACATACAGGAAGAAGGAGAAGGAATGGGGAAGACAGAAAAGAAGAGAAAGAGGAAAAGGAAGGAAAACAAGAAGAAGAGAAAAAGAAGAGAGGTGCAGAGGGAAAAGGGAGAAAGAAAGGAAGAAAGAAAGAAAGGAAGGAAGGAAGGAAGGAAGGAAGGAAGGAAGGAAGAAAGGAAGGAAGGAAGGAAACTGATAGCATTCATTCCTAATGACCACACTGACATTTTCAAACAAAAATCAAAATTTCAGGAGATAACCACTACAGTGACTTCTGTATAAGTCATGGCTCTTCTTAGGGAATCAGTGGGTGTTTTAAAAATTATGTTGTGTAATGAAATGTGTCAGGATTTGAAAGATCTGAACAGCTCTGTGAAGCAATATTTGCTAGTAGACCATTAATTAATGTATACATTCACATGTGAGTTAAAGACCCACATTAAGATCCATCAAATGGATCTTAATGTAATGAAGAACAAAAAATTTCATTGGTAAAAGTATAGATTCTACACTACATGTAAACTTTAAGAACTCATTTGTTGAGATTTGGTGTCATAACAAAAAAGTAGCCACAGTTCTCTGAAAACACTACCAAACACTTCACCCTCTTCTGCCCACATCACTTCTGTAGGACTAAAAAAATTTTTAATGACACTGACCTACAATAACCTATCAGTAAATATGTACAGAAACATCTAAATGAGGCTACAGATGTCTTTTATTTAGCCATATACTAAAAAATGTGCAAAAGTATAAAATAATCTTACTCTTTGTTCTTGAGGTTGCATCTGTGTTGCTCGGTTGGCTTTCAGCTCGAGGCTTACAGGACCCTCCTGTCTTGGCCTCTTGAGTAGCTGGCACTATATGTGTGGGTCACTACACTACTAAAACACCCTTACCCCCCTTAAGAGATCATTGACAGTACTTCAGAAGTTTCATTTTCATTGACTTCACTTGTATCAACATGGGAGGGATTTGTTGATGTTACATCTAAATGAATTTAAATACAAATGTTAAAACTTCAGATTTTCACCTCTTAATTCCTAAACATCAATAGCTATAAGAAGTACCTTAGGGCTATCGAGGTTTAATACTATATTCCTAAATTCCTGAGACCAAAATCTTCAGAAAAGGGATCCTCAACAAAGACTTTAAAGGGTTGTTATGCTCATACCTAGGTTCCCCCCAAATCCCTCATGTACTCACTTTTCAGAGCTGGTTGGATGTAGTGTCTGATCCTGGGATTAAGGGTGTGTGGTACTAAATCAGTCCACTGCTTGGAATTAGCATATTTCTATATGGCAGCTTCCCAAAGGCTGGCATCCTGGATGGGATGAAAGGGAACAGAAGACTGGCTGCTTGCTTCTTGCTGCTCTGCTGCCTGTGGCCTGCCATACCATGGACTGCCCCTCTCTCGGGTGCCTCTCTGCCACGCCCCTTTCCCTTAGAACCAGGTGACTGTAGACTGAAATCTTTATAAGTTGTGAATTAAATAAACCTCTCTTCCATTATCTTGAAAATGTCAGATATTTTGTCCCAGCAACAAAAGAAATAACTAAAACAAAGGTCCTGAGACCATATCTTGGGAACTATTGTGTTGTATACCTGAATAGAATTATTACAGTTTATCATGAAAGCAAAATCCAGGATAAAGACTTGTGCCCAGGTATTGTGAGGAAGGATGTCTCACGAACACAGGGACAATCATTAGAAAGGAAACATCAATTAGTTGAACACTTGGATAGGATCCCAAGAGGCTTCTTTCCACCTGAGGAGAATAGTTTGCAGATCCTGTGTCCAGTCCACATGGCCTCGGTCTATCATCCTCCTTCCCTCTTTGGTCCAGTCTGTCTCTGTAGATCATCAAATTCTGCATTTTCTGGTTCAGGTACATATTCCAAGGTATTGTATACCACAGTGTCCATGGGCAGAAAATTGGAGACATAAGGTAGATGCCCCAAAGCATAGTGTACTACTGTTATACTGGGGAGAAACTGGCTAAAGCCTGAAGGCTTGATCATGTCAGTAGACTTTGACTTTGACTTAGAGGATATTAGAGAAATAAATAAACTCCAAGCCTCTGATTTTCATGATTTCTTCTGGTGTTCTGTATGATGTTGTTGGTCTGGGCTCTAGCATCACCCAAGAAAGCTTCTTAGTGCCTTCAGAGCATCTCAATATCACGTGCCTGGGGTGATACTGCAAAAAAGGGCCCAGAGAGGGCATGGGCAGTGGACAAACTGGACAAAAATGCAGTGGTTGGGTGGAGCTCTTGATTGTAGCAGCAACAACAGCACTAATGAAAAGAGATTATGAGTTGTTATGGTTTTTATCTAATGTCTCTTAAAAGTCTCATGGGCTCAGAGTTGATGTTTTAAAAAAATTTCATTTTATTTGTGTGTATACAGATGTACAGACATACCTCAGAGTTACTCAGAGTTCAATTCCAGACCACCACAATAAAACAAATATCATAGTAAAGCAAGTTACATGAATGCTTTTTCCCTCCCAGCACAGATAATAATCATGTTTATAGTCCACTATAGTGTATTAATGTGCAATAGAATTATGCCTAAAAGTGAGCAGACCTTAAATTAAAATTTTTTCATTGCTAAATATGCTAAGGCTTTTCACAGATTGCAATGTTTGACTAACGAAGGGTCTGTCCTATCTTGGTTTTTGTGGCTCATGGCTGGTCAGAGTGCTGGTTGCTATACTTTGGGTGGTTACAAAAATTTCTTAAAATAAGTTTGAACATTGATTGTTTCTTCCTTTCATGACACAATTCTCTTCATGTTTTTAATATCATGTTTATATGTGTTGGCAATCAGGTTAATTAGTCAAAGTATTATAACCTTAAGTTTTGGTCACCCTTGGAATATTTTGTTTTTAATATAGGAATGAGTGCAAAAAATTGTGTAAATGTAGTTATAATGTTAATGTAAATCTAGTCCAAGACATGTTAACTTTTCACAAATCTGCCACTAAAGACTACTTTAAGAAATGCGTATGTTTATCAATTTAACTAGGGGTGGGTTGCAGGGGATTGTAAACTGGTGGGCAACTTGTTACACCCAGCTGAATTGAATTACCATGGTGCGGGGTGTGGCAGGCCCACCTGAGGGTTGTTGCCAGCAGCATCAGAGGCAGAACGAGAGATGTTGTTGAGAGGCTTCTAGGGAAGGTGTTGGAGCTGCTGGAAGCTGCTGGTTCTCTTGGGCTCTTCTGCCAGAGGACTTTGTCATGCTGGCTTTCCTGATGAACTTGAGTGTGCTTGTTGCCAGAGGAGCTCGGGACCTTGTTGTTACTAAGAATGGCTGAGATTCATTTTGGGGGAGCCTTGGTGCTCATCTTACGCATCACTTCCTGGCTCTGGAGAGGAACATGGTGCCTGCTCAGCCTCCTGAGGAAGCTTGTCATATTGGCTTTCCTGATGGGAACTCAGATTTCCTCATCACTGAAGGAGCTCATGACCTGACCTTTGCTGAGGATGGTTGCGGTACTTTTCAGGAGATCTCTGGTTCTTACTTTAAGCATTGCTTCCTGGTTCCAGTTCATATCTCTCAGCCTGCTAGCATAGGTCATTCATCCCTCTGGCATAGACTTTTTAGCTTCCACCACTGACCTTGGGGCCTTTCCAGCATATCTGTATGAAGTGGACCTGCAGTATGAGCTCTAGTTCTTTAGCTGGACTCATGCAGGACACTCCTGTGGAATCCAGGCCATCAGCTGGACTCTTTGGTTGTTAGTGTGTGGACAGATTTCCTGTACTGTTGTATATAATTCTTTGCATGATTGTAAAATAATTTTATAAAATGTGTCCTGCATTGTGTTGCTACACTTGCAAAAGCCCCAAACCATGACAGGAATAAGCAGCAGATTGTCCTTACTACTTGTAGTATCCTGCTTAACTCATTTCGTTACCTGCTAGCCTCTCCTAGGCATTTTAGTTTGTAACTTGTGTTGCAGAGATTCTCAACACTGGTTTTGCAATCAACAAATAACCAAGGAGATTTCTCATACTACAGATATTTCAGTTCTACTCTGGGACTCCTTAATTTGAGCCCAAACAGGCCCAATGAAAATCCCAGCCAAAAGCACATGCATCTGTGTGTTTATAAATCCCTTGTGCTGTATGCCTATAATCTCAGCACTGAGTGATGCTGAGGCAAGAGGAAAGCAAATTTGATTCCTTCCTTAGTAACTTAGCCAGACCCTATCTCGAAATTAGAAAATATGAAGAACTGAGAATGTATCTCAGTGTGAAGTTCCTGCAAAAATAAATAAATAAACCCCCAGGTGATCTAATACTTGCCTACAGTGGGAATCTGTAAGTCTGGAGAAATGAGTTGCTAAATCAGTGTTCCCCAAATACTGTTTCCCTCAACTAAGCTTTCTGCCAGCTCTGGAGCAGCCAAATGTTTAATGTCAACATTTTCAGAAAATTATTGTGTTACCAGTTAAGTGGTGCTGGGCATTATCCTGGCCAAATAAGCCCAACTGTTGGCACACCTCTAAAACCATACTGCATCTGCTTAGTTAGACCAAAAAAGCAACTCTGAGTTAAAATATCTAAATCATAATTTGCAACTGCCAAATCCTGTCCCAAGGGGAGCATGTACACCTTCCTTTGTTCAAGCACTTGCCACCAGTAATACTCCTTGTCCTCAGAGACACAAGAAAGGATGGCTGGAGAAGATCCACCTCTTGCAGGGTTCCCCTAGGTGGAGAAACTTCATCCACTCCCATCCATCACCTGTTAGCTATGTGCAGCACTCTGGAAACGTTTTGGTCTCGAGACTCCTTGCCACTCCTAAAAATCATTGAGGAGGATGAATACTTCTCATCTTGGTCTTCTAAATATGTGCCATTTCTAATGTCTCATCAATTATTATTATACGCTCTTTAAAATAAATTTTTTAAAAAGTAAAAGAGACAAAAAAAACTTAAAGTTTATTGAAATCAAGGACAAATTTTCAGTTATTTGTCCAGCCTTGCATAATTATATCTGTTAATCTGAGCAACAGATTGGACAATAAAAATAGGTAATATCACAACTGTTGTTAATTTACTATGCTTATTTTGAAAATCTGTAATATGTGTATTGCTGTATGTTACTCTGTTTCTTTGTTTCTGCTATTTGCTTTTGCTTTTGCTTTTACTCTTCAAAATAAAATAAAATAAATCATTGAGGACCTCAAACAGCTTTTGTTTATGTGAATTATAACCATGAATGTTTTATATTAATTAAAAGTTAAGAAAATAGATATTTGTTAATAAAACAACATGATAAATCCTTTATATTTTAGCATAAATGACAGCAATAAAAGAAAAATAATGCCAAAAAATGAAACTGTGTGAGAAAGCTAGTACTGTTTTACATTTCTGCTCTATTTTGGTCTTGAAGACCGAGTCCAGGGTCTTCACACTGAGCTATAATCTCATCCATGTATTTATTTATATATTGACAGGGTCTGCTAAGATACTAAGCTGCCTGGACTTAAATTCATGATCATCCCACTTCAGCCTCCCACAATGCTTGTGTTATAGGCATGCACCACCACTCCTGCCAACTTCTGCTCATTTGTTTCCATCTGAGCGCATAGAAAGTAGCTAGGTTCTCCTGTCTCTGCACCTGTCTTTAGTTAAAGTCTCTGGACAAAATTCTGCCACACGCAAACATTTCCTTGGACTGTGAGGTCCTTACTGGTAGGTGGAGATGCAGGTGACCCGGGTGGTATCTCAGCAGGGAAGGACAGCATGGGACACTGTATGCATCCACGTGGGATGTGCTTCAGTTGCATTGTGGTGACATGAGAAAAGTGTTGGAGAAATGACATAAATATAATACATCAACACGTATCTTGAGGAAAAATATCAAGCTGTGGCTTCCACGTATCTTTTGGTGTGCTTCCTCCCACCTGGCTTCCACCATGGTTGCTGTGTTTCACAATCAGGTCGCAAATATTTCCAAAAAGTCAAATTCTCATGTTAGGAGCTGGAAAGAGCTGGTAGCAGAGAGCAAAAATCAGGAGTGCCAAGGAGGAGAATGTTCTGTTAAATTTGATCCTGAGAATTTAACCACTTGAACTCATTTGTGTTATTCGTGTAATTAAAACAAAAAAATGAAATGAATTATTTAAAAAGAGAAAATACAAATTAAGATTAACTCCTAAATCTCTTTTTTGAAGACACTTAGCAAGACAAATCAGACTTCATCTTGAGCAGGTCCATTAACCTGACCTCTTATTGCAAGCAATAAAACTCACCTCTGTTTTTCTTAAAGACAAATGGCTAATTATTGGAAGCATAATGTGTATTAATATCATTGGTGAGATGCTGAAGAGGCACAATTGTAAAACAGACAGATCCAGGAGTAGAAAATACTGTCATACTTAGAAAAATAAAACATGTCAGACCAGAATACGATAAGACAAGGAAAAAATTGGCCCCTGATGGAATAATATGGGCCATAGATGCCGATAGTGAAAAGTCATCATCAAATTATTGGTCCAGTTGATAAGTGAAGGAAAAATTCATATGTTGGATTCCTATTCCCCAACTGGCTAATGACTTCATGTATGACTTAGTTAAAATGGACTCTCTATTAACACTCAAAGCACATAGTCCATTCCAAATAACAGATTTAGCCTTTCTTTATCACTTACCTTATCATTTCTATGGGGATGCAAGTTAACATAAGTTCTTTGGGTACTGCTAAAGAACTGTTCCAGTGCATATTAAATATTGCATGATTGTGACTTCTTCTTAACCAATTGTATCACATGCCTATTATATTTGAAGGGCATGGGGTGTGGCTCAATATTAGAGACTGTAATTGCAAGTCCCTGGATTTAATCCACAGAACCATTATTTTTTTCTGAAAAAAAATGCCTGATATTCTGGAGGCTGTGACAGAAGACCCACAAGTTCAAATCCAACCTGAACTACTTAATAACTTAGTAAGACTCTGTTGCAGCCTTAAAAAGAGGATGGGGATGTAGCTCAGTACAAAGGCCCTGAACACAAACTTCAGTACTGAAAATGAAGAATAGAAATGTAAAACAACATCAGTCATCTCACTCAATCTCATTGTTCACCATGAGTTCAATCCCTAATCAATAATAATAAGCGTTACACTTAAAACTTTTTAATACATTCTGAAATATTTTCTTTCTACACTTTGTGGTTTGGATTGTGTATTAAGCTTTAGACTTCATAACAGGAAGGAATGAATTTTTTTTCTAAAAGTTACTCAAAAGAAAAGTTTATAGTATAGCTAATAATTAAAGGTCATATCTAGTTAACAATATAATAAATCCACAATAAGATACTGACAAACAGAGTATAGTAATCATCAAAAAGAGCACACAAAGCTGCTGAGATAACTTAGCAGACTAAGTGCCTGTATAGACAACAGCAGGACTGGTTAGATCCCCAGCAGCACATGCCATGCCAGCCCCACCCCTGGGCACACTGAGTGGCCACCGAGACTGTGCGTGGTGGTGCACACCTATAATTAAAGCACTGGGGAGGCTGAAAACAGAAGGATCACTAGGAGTCCGAGCTGTGCAGTGAGACCCATATCAAATACACTAAAAAATAAATTTAAAAATTAAATAAAAATAAAAAACAAAAATGATCATATATCATGACCAAATAGGATTCACTGCAGGGATGCAGAGATGGTTCGACACACACAGATCATTAGATGTACATCACATAAAAAGAAGCAAGGGCAAAAATCACATCACAATCTCAATAGGTACAGAAAAAGTATCTGACAAAAATCCAACATCCATTCATAATAAAAATTCTAAAGAAAATTGAAACAGAAGGTCTTATCTCAATCTGATAAAAGCCATCTATGATAAACCAACAGCCAATATCATACTAAAGAGACAAAAACTGAAAGCTTTCACTTTAAAATCAAGAACAAGATGAGGATGCCAGTTATCACCACTCTTTGTTAACTAGTTCTGGAAATATATTAGTCAGAGAAATTATATAAGAGAAAGATATAAAAGACACAAAAAGGAAGAAATGAGGGCCGGTGAGATAGCTCAGCAGAGTGCCTGCTTTGGCAAGCACAGGGGCTGGGCTTCGATCCCTGGCACCACATGTCACCAGGGTGCACTGAGCCTGCTACCAAGTCAGGGCATGGTGGCACATGCCTGAGACTGGAAACAGGAAGATCACTATGAGTTCATCTGCATATGAGGCCCTGCACAAAATTTAAAAAGGGAAGAAATTAAATTATCATTATTTATGGATGACATGATACTCTACACAGAAGACCCCCAAAACTCCACCAGGAGACTCATAGCATTCATAACTAAATTCAGTAGCATAGCAGAAGATGAAATCAATACTCAAAAATGGCATTTCTGTACCTGAGAAATTAGGGAAACAACACCTTTCACACGCGCATCAAGAAAATACTTAGGAGTTTACCTAACCAAAGACATGAAAGACCGCTACAGTTTTAGATTTTGCTGGAATGACTTAGTTCTTTTTTTAAAGTTAAAGAAGTAATGCCGCTTTCCTTAATCATTGAGCAAAAACTAGTTGGACTTACCAGGAAAGGAAAATTTAGTCTCAAAGAATGAAAAGGCAGATGTAAAAGCTGACAGGACCTGTGGCAACAGATAGAACAGCATGGGGAACAAGAGAAGGGAAAGGAGGAGACTCAGGAGTGCACTGGGCTCTGGGAGGAGCAATGGAGCAAGGGCTGGGACCACATAGAGGAATGCGGAGCACACTGCCACAACCCCTCTGCATCTCTGGACATCCGCCGTGGGGTCTCCCACCCAGAGCTTTGACCTCACACAGTGCTGCCTGAAAAGCACTGGGAAACTTGAGTTCTTACGTGAAAGCTGAAGTTATCAGGGTTTGGGGTTTTACTTTTTTGGTTATTGGCCTTGCCTGGGGGAAATGGTGTGTTTTCACACATTTTTTTCTTTCTTTCTCAAGGTCCCCTTTGTAAGCAGAGGATGTAAAGTTGTTGCCAGTGAAGGAATTTCCTGACTTGCACGGAGTGGAGTCTCACACATGCTTAGAGCTGTGTGGCTCCAGGTGGAAACTTCTTATAAAGCCCCTCTGTCATGTAATATGCAAGTCACCTTGCATAGCAATGTGACATTTTAAAAATCCACTTCTCACCCAAGACTGCATTTTGGGTGAATTGTTCAATGTTCTATTTTTAGCTGTATCTGTTTTATTTTTTGTTTTGTTTTGGTTTGGTTTGGGTTTTTTTTGGGTGTTTTGCATTATCAGAGATTGAATTCAAGACCTTGCACTTGCCAGGCAAGCACTTATTCTACTGAGCTATCTCCCCAGCCCATTTAACTGTATCTGAGGCTCACTTACATCTTTGAAATACAGTTAACGGCTTATGGCCCCCCTTGGTACCTCAACACAGGAGTCACCAGCCTCACCATGACAATCTGATGCGAATGGGCTTTACCATAAACAGCTCTTAGACACCCTGAAACCCTTCCTAACTAGGTCAAAGCATAGAACCACTAACACTAGAAGGGATCAAGTTAAACCTCAATTTTAAACAAACCACAAAAACATTTT
>NW_004524607.1:2783898-2785276 GCF_000260255.1 Octodon degus
TGTGTGTGTGTGTGTGTGTGTGTGTGTGGTCCTTACACTTGCTTGCATATCGTATGTTGTGACAGCAGTAATAGGCCTGCAATGTGGTGTGCGGTTCCTGATCTAATAGGAAGAGGAGGAATCAAATGCATTCCTGAAGTGCCAGTACCAAGGGATAGTCAACAGGAAGACAAAGAGGCTGCATGTCTAATCACACTAGGGAAAGATCTGTCTTTGGTTATCATGGCAAAGCTCCAAGTGGAATTCAACTAAGTGGCACATTCCCGGGAGGTGTGGCCTGCACTTATAAGGTGTGGTTTAAAAATATGGTGAAGCACACATTGCTACTCATCTCCCTCCGAATCCTCCCCCTTACTTCAGCTGTAGTTGTCTCACAGTTCTTACGTTGTCTGAATCAGCTTCAGAGGTCCGTTTCCATGAATGTCTTTAGTTGTACTGTTCTGGAGGTCTCAATGTTCTGAGCCAATTCAAAATCTTTACTTTCCATGGTCATTTTTGGCTTAGGAAAAAGCCAGAGATCACACGGTGTTAGATCCAGTGAAGAGCTGAGGACCCATCATCGTGTTTTCTGGAGTCTGGCTTTCCATTGGATGGCACTCATGTAACAGCATCCACTGTATTTTGGATCATAATTTATAAAGACATTTAATCACAGACGACTTCAAGAACTACTTCAGAAAGTGCAAGAAAGATAGACTAAGGGTATTCAAAGCAAGGAAAGTGTTCTGAGGGAGACTCATGCCAATATGTCTTTTACTGTAATAGTTTTTTTTTTAATTTAAAGGTTCATTATATGTTTTGATCACACCCAGCAAAGTAGTGACAGGAGAGCAGGCAGCTCACCACATCCCTGGCCAGGGCAGGGAAACCCAGCACTCAGACAGAAGATAGCACAAAAGCTCACAAAGTCTTTTCCTCAAACTCCTCTTTGAAGTCCACAGAAGTACTGCATAAGCTAGAAAAAATATAAAATAGTTGGATGAAGGACAGACTGTAAATTACATATCTTGCTAACTCTCCAAACTTCTCTTGATTTAACTAAGCAAAACCTACCCCATGATAATAATACCTTATGTTCTCAGGATCCCCAAGGGCTCTTTATAGTTCCCTTCCCCATAGATGATTTGCACTTTCCAAGGGTCTTATACACATAGTATTTCCATTATTCCCGTGTAAACTTGAGAGGAGACTCGTTTTTTTCACAGAAGAGGAAGCTGAGGTTTGTGGATGGAGCTGATGCCCAGAAAACACTGCTGTAAGATGCAAGCAGCATCCAGAGTCCTTAATCTATGGTCCTTTAACTACGTAGAGTCCTTTAGCCTCTTCTGTCACACTCAGGGAGACTGGCCCAGTCCTCATGATTCAGTTCTCTCTCTCT
>NW_004524607.1:2785831-2787821 GCF_000260255.1 Octodon degus
TAATTTTTATGTATTTAGTACAAGGTCAACAGGATCTCACTACACATATCAGACTCATAGGAATTCTCCTGTTTTCAACCTCCCAAGTGCTGGGATATATCAATTTTATACTGATGTGTGCTCAGTGGGATTTGCCTGAGGTATGCCCTAGTGAGGATAAAAGCAAGTTTCCATAGCTCGTGGTTGAAAGCATGGTTGGAATACAAGAAGTCACTTAGCAATACTTGTGCTCCTCAAAGTTTTATGCTACTCAATAAAGTTGTAATGACTTGAGCATAAATTATTTTACAAAAGTCTCACAATGAGCTGATTCAGGGCAGGACATTGAGAAGTTGTCACATGAATTGGAGCACTTTGGGCTCAATGATGGTGGTGACTGGGCTGGACAGTCTCAAAGGTGACCTGGCTTGTCAGAGGGCAACTTTTCACAGAGAAAGTGCATATGTCATTTTTTTTTTCAGTACCAGGGCTTGAACTCAAGACCCGGAGCTTGCCAGAGAAGTGCTTTTTCTACTGAGCTATCTCCCCGGGCCTGTGTATATCATTTAGATTCTGCTGCTTCAGACTTTTGATCCCAAATATAAAATATATCCATACTTTTTCAGGTTGTATTGCTGTGTCCCATTGTTGTGACATTCTGTGTACCATCTTACACACAATGAAAGCCACCTTCCATTGCGGAAAGGAAATTTTCCAATTTGCATGTGGTGACCACTAAGAATGAAAATTTTATGATGTAAGGAAGTCATGGAAATTTTAGAATTTTAAACTTATGTCATCTTGCTGACAATGTTTAAGAGTACTTGTACCTTAGTCATTTCTTGTAGTTGGTGAGAAAAAATAGCTGACACAAAGTTAAAGATGAAAGGTTTATTTGTATCACCATTGGCAGAGTTTTAAGCACATGCTGGACTTTAAGCTCAGTGTGACAGAGTGGAGCTGCACATGAGAAACAGTTCATGGCAGGCAGATGGAAGAAAGCAGCAAGCAACAGGCAACCTCAGCAATCCATTGTGCCATATATTTTAACCAAGCTGCCCTCTCTTAGTGCAAGTAGCACTCACATCCTTAATCCTAGCATTCTACCATGAATCAATCCACACATCAAATCCTTGATCCCAACTTCACACATCTTATATTGAGCCACCTCCAAAAAGCCCCACTTCTGACTACATGAGGCATTGGGGAGACATCTAGACATACACCATAACAACTAATGCAGATTATTTCCCTCCAACTGAACTAACTACTGCATGTTGAAGACAGAGCTTAAGACATTTATCAAAAAGTCCTTCAGAATTCTCAAATTGAAGACTGTCTAACTCATAAATCTAGGAGTATAAGTAGACATAGTTTTGATTAATTTTAAATCATTTTAAAACTTATTACACAGTAAGTATTTGCAATAATCTTTCAATCAGTGTTGAAAAGGATACCTGCAGCACATGAGGAACAATAGGATGTCTGATGATTAAAGAGAATGTGCATACTAAAAGACAGGAAACACAAAGGTTATCATGGATTTTACAAACAAGCATAGAAGAGGAAAATAATCCATGTATCTCAAAGACCTCTTTTACCAGGAAGCTTGGAAACTGAGGATAAATAGGAAGCCTGAACAAGCACGTGTACACATGAACAGGTTAGGCACATAGTGTAGCTAAATGGGACATAGAAAGGGAAAGGAAGGACACATATCTAGGTCTCAGATGGGGTGGAGCTCACCAGAATAACAGAAAGCCTAGGTTCCTCCTCAGCAGAAATGGGAAAGTGAGAAGTTTCAATGTGTTTAAAGTGTCGTCCAAACACTAGCAGTGGTAGGTGGCTTCCATTGGACGGCAGAGACATTGAATAATGTTAATTCCTTTCTCCAATCTTCTATTCTTTTAGTATGTCACTAGCATGCATTATGTAGAAGGTCAAAAAGTCAATATCTGTATTTTAATTTGTAAAATATAACAAAGCCTTTATGGTTGGTGAAGGTAAGCCT
>NW_004524607.1:2788396-2789622 GCF_000260255.1 Octodon degus
TGATTATAAATTGCAGAGAACATTTTCTCTGTAGCTATGTAATTAGAAAGTGTAAGATCACCTGCATCTTACATCAGAAAGATCAGGGATTTGTAGTGAAATTATGAGTCTCTTATTTTATTTATCACTAGCAGGTTACTTCTCCCTGAGCCTTAGTGTCCCTCCATGTGAAAAATGTGGGAATCAAGGAGCACTGCGTGTAGAGACCCTGGAATGGTGAGGCCTGTCACTAGCAAGTGCCAAAAGCCATCTGAAACTAGCTGAAGCCAAATAAAGGAGCCTATTTTCAAATGATGGCTGGGCAGAGAGCTAGAAAGGAGACTGCTAGAATGTGCCTCTGTTTCTTCAGCTCTGGGCCACCCCTTGTCATGGTGACCTATAGCATCTTCAAGCTGAGAACTCCACCAGCTGTGTGAGTTCCCTTTTTACATAATTCCAAGTACACAGATCTGGGCTGGGCTTTTCTGACCTGGCTGGGCTCTTATACCCATCCTGTAGTCCGAGGTGTGGAGGGATGCAAAGAGCACCTTAGCCAACCAAGTTATGTGCCTTCCAATGTGTCAGAGTTATGGGAACCAGTACTGGGGAGGCTGTGGAAAAATCAGCATACATTACCTACAGGAAATAAGTCCTAAGTGAGTCTCAAGGGACTCAAGAGTGTTTCAGATATATACTAAGAAATATATGATATGCATGCTTTATTTTATCATTAAATGTCATGTAGCTGATATGTTAGAAAGTCACTGTTCAATACTATTGGTGATGATGCTTAAGATCACATAAAATTATTATTTTAGTAACAAATATCATGCTTAGTTATTAAGGTTCTCAAAAGACAGACAAGGTCAAGGCAAAGGTCAGCAAAACTTTTTCTACCAGTATAAATATCCTGGTTAAAAAAAAAGGAAAGGCAGGAGGTATCACAATCCCTGACCTGAAATTATACTATAAAACTACTCTGATAAAATCAACATGGTACTAACTTTGAAAAAGACCTGTGATCAATGAAACAGATGAGAAGATGCACACACAACTGCAAACACATACAGCCTCCTTATTTCTGATAAAGGGGATAAATATGCTCACTGAAAGAAAGATAGCCTCTTTAATAAATGGTTCTGGAAAAACTGGCTTTCCACATACTGAAGGCTAAAACTAGACCCATGCCTTTCACCATGCACAAAGCTCCAGTCAAAATGAATCAAAGATTTAAATATTAGAACAGA
>NW_004524607.1:2795987-2797639 GCF_000260255.1 Octodon degus
AAATAAATAAATAAAAACAAGCAAAGAAAAAATCCTTCTATTTTTATCAAAGTTTTATTTTGAATCACTAGTGGATGTTCACTTCTATCACAGGCAACATCAAAAAAAGACAACAATAGGCAACGTATTAATTATTGTAACTGTACTATTAACCTGTTTTGAAACTGTTTCATTGCTTTTTTTAATCACAAAAATGAATAAAAATTTTTTTAAAGAATAATGGTCTAGGCTAGGAGAAAAGTTAAGCTAATTAAAAGCCACTTTCAGCTATGATTGAAAAGAAAGAAAGTTGATTTAAGATGTTGAAGAAATTGGCCACCAATTTCAGGAAGACAGTGAATCTGTAGGCTTAGAATTCTAAAATTAGTGTTTAATTCGGTGCCATCTTGTCTACGTCATGGAAATGGAGAACTACAGACTTCAGCAACTTTGAAGAAGTGTTAGAAACAATTTCACCCAAGTTTCTCATTCTACAAATGAAACAGGGCAATGCGAAGAATAAAATCACTTGCTCAAAGACTAAAACAAAATTATATTAAAACCTTGGTCCCATGAATGTTTTTTTTAAAAAAATCCATTAACATAATCTGTCTTGGAATCAAATCAAATGAATTCAGCAAATTAATCCAATACAGTCCAGTAGTACATAATAGTATAGTAGTGGGTTATCCATAGGACAGACAATGTCAGAAGTTGTTGACTTGAGCCTTTTAGAGCTCAGCATATTAATATGGGTTTACTTTTTATACCTCATTTTTATACTTTTTTGCTGGATGGTTAAGACCAAGATAAAGCAATATTTATATAACAAGAAATGTAACTTTTGTATCTGATCAGGTCAGTAAAATTCCCTCGGGATTTATCCTGAAACCCTGTACCGCACTTTGTAGATCCTTTGTCAGTGTCAGCCATGTGGATGAGTCATGGACATTGCTTGACCAATGTGCTCTCTGTGAAAGCCTGAGAGAATGTTTTCTCTCCATGTGACTCTCCTTAGGTACACTCTACATCATCAATCACTTTTCTCTGTGACCCCATAACCTCCTTGATCAGAAAATTTGGGACACAACTGAGTTATAGAATGTTATAGTACAGGTTCTCCTATGTCCTGAGTTCTCACTGGACTATATTAGATTATTTTGCTGAATTCACACACCTACAATATTAAATGGCAATGGAATACCCATCTCTTACAAAACTAAACGAAAAAAGGGGATACAGATGAAGGGCCATTTTGTATCTGTATATGCAAAATAGTTAGGATAGATATATAGCTACTTTCTTAATTCAATGAGAAGAAAGATTTGTACTAATAGTGTTTGGACAGGATATCATGTCTGCATCTTTCACTCTTATAACTACTATGAAGAAAACAATATGCAATGTATTAATTATTGAAACTGTTCTATTAATCAGTTTTGAAACTGTCTCATTGCTATTTTCTTCTCAATAAAATTAATTTTAAAAAATCAAATCAAATGTAAATAACATTTTTGCATTTATTCACATTTAAAGCATCAAACAGTTGATTTGATTAGTCCTTTTCAGCATTTTTTATATAGATGACTATTTCTGGAAATGTCATGGACCCAGGCCACAACAGCGATGCTGGTATGCACATTTTTGGGTCTGTGGCACACATTGTCAGTATA
>NW_004524607.1:2797739-2800441 GCF_000260255.1 Octodon degus
TATATATATATAATATTTCCACTGCATCAGTATGCATTGCCCATGTATGTGTATTGTTTACTTGAAGCCTGATTTACACAAGGACACTTGTCATCACCCAATGGAACTAACCACCTCCAAGGGGTGGCCAGTCTGAAAATTTCGAGTTTTCAGAGCCCAAAGCAACCAGAGGCTTGAAGAGATGGCTTCTAATCTTTCATACTGAGGGGTATTTATTGTAGAGATCATGGTCAGCTAACTGCAAGGCAGAAGCAGCATAGTGGAAGGCCAAAAGGAAGAAAACTGTTTAAATCATGGGAGCCAGTAAACAGAGGAAAAGAAGCCTCACCCTTCCAGGTCATGTCTCTAGTGACTTACCTCCTAAGGCCAGTCCCCACATCCAACAGCACACTGGGCTTTGAACTCTCGTGGGCCAGTGCATTGATGAGCATTGCACACCCATAATCTAGTCACCTGCCAGAAGTCCTGCCTATGGGAGCAACAGGCTTGGTTGGGTCATCCCTCACCCAAACCACACTTGACTTCTAACCCTCCAAACACTCATGTGTATCTTTTATATAAAATGCATTTACTCTTTCTCCAAAAGTTGTTCAAGTCTTGACAGTTTCAGCATTGCTGAGAAGTCCAAAACCAAAGTCTCCTTTGAGACTCAAGACAAATTCTTAGCTGTGAGCCCCTGAAAAAGTAAAGGAGAGGTAAAATAATGCTAACATACAATGTCATAGTGTAAGCATTTGCATTCCAAAAGTAAAGAATAGGAAGGAAGAAAGAAATTTGACTGAATGGGGATTGAAACCAAGAAGCACAAACGTTAACTCCTACAGTTCCATGTTCACCATCTGGGCAGGTGGTGGGTGGATATGAACTCCAAGGAGCTTGGGAGGCTCCAGCCCTATAGCACTGTTTATCACAGTCCTAACAGCCTCATAGCCTCTTGCATAAGGTGGTCTTTCCTGGTGCTGGAAACTTTTCTTATCAGACAATCTGTTTCCCTTCCTTTCCCAACTTCCTGGTTCTCCACTGCATTTTTGTCTTCACTCACAGGTTCACACATTTCACATTCAGGGAACACTGCCTGGCCTCCATGGCTTTCTTCTTCATCTATGTGGAAGCCTCCTTGACTACTCACCTCTTACTTTTTACATGCATATAAAACCAGAACCAAGTGGATGACACTAAAGTCTGTCATCAGCCTGAGCTGTAGCCAAGCCTTCTTTGATGATAGCTGCAGAGACTCTAAGTGCCTGAATGGCTAGCCACTGAACCAAAATTCCCTGTCCCTCTGAAGAAGGGAATCCTGGGGCTATCTTCTCAAAACAAAGCTATACAACTTTGCACTCTTGAATCTATGAATGGTTTTTTCTTGTGTATTCCTGAGGTACTCTCAAGGCAACTTTTCAATTTTCCCAGTGCAAAGTGTTTGGCTTTTAAAAACCATAGTAATCTTTTTTTAGCAACCACACTGTCTGCGGCTCCAGCTTTTCAGGTGCTCCCTTTCTGGTCCTGCTAAAATCTTTTACAAATGGGCTTTTTGTTCCTGATTCTCAGTGAACCTGCATAAAATCCACAAGCAGTATGTATGCCTTAGTCTGAACACTGGTCTGTCTTGAAATTTTCTATGTCAGATTTCTTAGTCCACCACCTTTGATGTCAGTCTCCCACAAAAATCTCAGGAAATGGGCAAAGCAGACAGATTTTTCTGCCGGAGCATAATACACAAGGCCCCTTACCCAACTGCCAGAGGAGTCTATTCCTGACTGAAACCTCCTGAGCTTGCTTTAATTTCCAGAGTTTGATGAACATTCACATCTTCTGCACTCTGACCATAATCTTCTTAGTAAGCTTAACTTGCAGCATGCTAAGACTTCACTAGCCAGAACTTTTAAACCTTTCCAAACTTCTATTACAAATCTATTCCAAAGGCTTCTAAAGCTCATGGTCAGGTACCCAGTGCAACAATCCCTCCTACTTGTTAGCAAAATTTATCTCAGTCACTTTCCTTGTCACTGGGACAAAGTACCCAACACCTGCAATTTAAAAGAGGAGCTATTTATTGTGGCTCGTTGTTACAACCCATGATCAGTAGGCTCCATGGCAGAAACAGCATGGTGGAAAGGCCAGCCAGTGGAAGGCTAGCATTCCACATGGAAGAGGAAGCAGAGAGAGAAGGGAGGAGTCTGGAAGACAGGTGCATCCTGCCAAATCACATCCCTAACAACATATCTTCTCCCACCTGGCTCCACCTGCCCATTTAGCTCTGAATTCATCAGTGTATTAATTTCCATGATCCAGTCATGTCCAAAGAACCCACTTTTGATCTCATGAGGCCTGGCTAAAGGGACCTTCCAGTTCCAAGCCACAATAGCTTTTATTACAGATCCCTAAAAGGGTTCCTTACCAGTCCAGTCCCGAGGCTTCACTTTGAGAACCACTGCCTGAAATATATAGTTATAAATTATTCATCCCTTTTAAAGTTTAATCTCTACCATAGCTTCCATATTTCTTGGACCCAAAGCCTGCACCATTTTCTGTCACCAAGGAAATATCGCATAGTGGATAATTATAAGGAGCTATGAATAATCCCCAAAACGTTTCGAAGAATGTTTGAATTCACTATATGCCTGCCATGGCAAAGACTCTGCTCTAGGCAAGTGTCAAGTGAATGGAAGAATGAATGAATGAATGAATGAATGAATGAATGA
>NW_004524607.1:2800541-2810084 GCF_000260255.1 Octodon degus
CTTCTGTCCCTATCAGAGATGCAGGCTTTATTTGTCTTAAAATTGTCCAACTACTGCCTCCATCAGCAACTGTTATTCATCAAATAATCAAAAATCCATGTTAAAGAAATACAAGGTGCTGAGGGTTATACAAGAACTTTCTTTACTATATTTGTAACTTTTCTATAAATCTAAACTTATCCAAAATAAAATGTTAACTTTCAAGTATGCTTCAATGCATATTCCCATTACTTTCTGTGCCAAAACTACTAGAGCAAGAATCAACTTAAGACGGTAGCTTCCCTTTTGCAGAGGTACTGATTTTACTTAGAAATCTGACTTACAAACAGAAAAAACATACGTGCAAGTAGAAGGAAGAAATGAGCTTTGGTAAAGTATAAAAGTGAATGCAGAAGCACTATGGCTCGAAAAACACAGACTGTATTACCTTAGCCTGTATCCCATGCCTTGCTCTCTTAGTCCACATCAGTCCCTAAGCAAAATGTTCTTCTTTTCACTTTCACCATAACCCTGTGCACAAGGTTCTGACTCTCCACCCATTACAGAGGACTTCATTCTTCAGAGACAGAGCCAGGATTAGGGGACTGGTCCCTCTGGATCCAGAGCCTCTGCTGTTAACCACTTCCCTTTAGTGCTATTGCTGATGTGATTTCCAGAAATGGAAAATCTCACCATCACTGAAACCAGAGCAGTGAACACAGAAGCGCTCTCGTTACGGCTGGAATCAGCCCCTAATTTTCATGTTACCTTTGCACTGGAGCCAATCAGACTGAGGGACTGCAGTGTGGATCAGGCTGGGTGTGTGGAGTGTGGTTTTAAATGAAGGTGTCCTGTGTATACACTGGGCAATAAATCAAGATATCCACCATGAGAATTACGAAAATTCAAGACAGTCCTTAGAAAAGAAGGGAAATTTCAGATATTTCACTTACCAGAGGGAAATTAAACAAATAAATTGTATACAAGGAATATTTACTTTTACTTATACAATGCCTTATTACTTTCATAAGTATTTTATTCTGGAGATTTGGAGCATACTCAAAAGTAGAAAGAACAGGCAGGCTAAATCCTACTCCACTAGATTAAATAATTAGCAATATTTGACAATCGTTTTTAATCATTTACCTACATATTTGAGAAGAGGATGACTAGAGTAATTTAAATTAATCCTACAGTTTATATCATTGCACCCATAAATACTTTGCATCATTTTCTAATAAAACTAATACCACTTTAAGATAATCACAGTACACTAATTTCATTGAATAAAACAATTCCTTAATATCATTTGATACTCAGTTTAGATTTGCATGCCCATGATTGTCTCAAAAAACAGGCAGGTGCAACCTAATCTGGTCAGTTTATTTAAATTAAGATCCAAACATACCCTCTGGTAAGAAATCTTGAATATTTCTTTCATTCTCTAACTGTGTCTCCTCCCAACCTCAACCTCCTACTATGCTATTCATTTGTTAAAATAACCCAGTCATTAGTCTTGTTGTGTTTCCTATATTCCAGATTTGGTTGATTTCTTCCCTGTGGTGTCATTTAATATATTCCCCGACTCTACATATTTCCTCTAAACTGATAATCAGATGGAGAAATTTGATTAGATAGTGGTTTGACTTTCTGCCAAGAATGCATAAGCAGTATCCCACTCAGGGTGAGGCTAAATGCGAGGATTGAGTCATGGTCAGCCTGCTGGCTGGGCCATTAAGAAGTTCCCCATGGACTGGCACTTAATGGTTTTAGCAGGCAGTTTTTAAAGTTGCCTAAATCCCATAGCCCAAAGGGGTTACAAATGATTATTTAATTCTATTATTTCTTCTACACTTAATAACTGGAATTCTACAAATGTCAGTCTGAAATATACTCTATACTTATCCCCAATTGATAAATGCCTAATTTTATATAACTATAATTACCTGTTAAACAAAAAAATGACTTTTAGAAACTCCCAAAGGTAGCCAATTTGTTTATCATTTGAAGTTACATATTTTGCATACTTTAAGATATTTCAGGTCATTACAGAAATTATTTTGATTCTGAAATTGTCTTGTTTTTAGCTGGGGAAGTCTCTTCAAATCCCCTGTGTTTTTCTGACATAATTTTAAGACGATCCAGCCTTAGTTGTAGATTTCTAGACATAGATATTCAGACACTGGACTCAGATATGTCATGGAGAAACTTTCCAAGAGTACCTGGTTCCATCACATAGGAAACAGTCCCTAGCAAAAATAATCTAGATAGATTAAAATTTAGGGTTTCCAAAAATTTACCTGCTGTTTGCCTAAGGTGCCATAGGAAATTATGGTAATGTTACCAAAGATTGCAAGGTAAAGCACTGATAAATAGGTAGAAAGGTCTTTGCAGAAACAGACTGTGATGCTTTGCCATTTGTGGTTTTAAGTAAGTACATAAGATTATTGAACATTTGACACGAAAAAACACAAATCAGTAAGTAGCTGTTTCACAGAACATCAAATGACTGTTTTGTTTCAGAAAGTAAAAGAACAAATGAACATTGTTGTCAGATTAGCCATATGGTGCAAAGGCTGGAAAAGATCGTTTTATCTCTGGGGACAGTGTCTGAGGTAGACACCAGTTACACACCATGACATCACTGGACTGGTTACACATCACCTCTTAGTTGTCACTCATTCAATTACCAACACACACTATGTGCTGAATACCCGATTACAAATTACACAAATCTAAAGACACTAATGAAGTTCCAAATGTTTTCTTTTTGCAAAGCAGCTAGCTATGCCCATTGGAAGTGTGTAGAACTGTACTCTTTATATGCTTTAATTTTATGTTGTACGCACTATGCACATTATATATTTTAACACTTATATAATTAGGAATAGCAACTTCAAGAAACTTTTTCATACAAGATGTAGGAAGACAAAAGATCAGAAAGCAAAACATAAACTCCAGTCACATGTACTTGGCAGATGAAATATTAAAATCATCTGAAAGACAAATTATTTGAAACAATGATTACTCCTCAGGAAATCCATAACAAATACAAAGAACAGTGGGGAAAGTACTTTTAATATGTTATCTTCCTTTCTTTCTTTTTTCCCCCCGACTCTCCAAGCCTTTGTTCTGTAGGCAGCACACTGCTGTTTCACTTCCCTGGAGCAACTGATAAAACCATGCAAGAACATCAGAGAAAAACGAATCCGAGATAGGTGCTATCCCCAGGGGAACAGAGTGCTTCTTTGTTTTATATTTCCATTGGAAATCTTGAGATTTTGCATGCAAACATCTTATTTCATGGCACTGCTTCTCCAATTGAGAGATTAAATCTAGCTCTGCATAAAGATTTTTCAATAAAATAGGTTGCGCAGCCTCCTGTGTATGGAAAAGCGATGCATCCACTGATACGCTTTCAATTGCTAACTTTTGTTTCACAAAAGCTGGAAGAATTTCAACCAAGCATTATCTAATCAAGAAAATATTTCCTACCTATCTTATCTTCAACATAACTTGCTGCCAAATGTAGTTTTGACTATTGTAAATCACTATGCATTTTAACAAGCAAACAGACTTGCTAGTTTTGTTTGAAAAGATACAAATTGTAGAAACTATTCATCATTATTAGTGGAATGCCTCAACTTTGTGGGCATTGCAGAATGACTCTTATATGACATAATTTAATGTTTATGTTATATCACTTTATTGAAGTAGAATTTTTATAATCTTGAGGTACAGTTAAGTATTATAATGTCACTAAATCTTCCAGTGTTTATACCCAATTCTCAGTACAATTTGGGTATATAGTTAGCTATAAAATTTACAATGACTCATAGCATCAAGATTCCTCCTGAGTTCAACATGATGCAAAGTGTAGGAGAAACTAAATAGAAGAGGTGCTTTTAGGTAGATTTTCAATAAAAAGAAAGTTATCTTACTCTATCCAATTGCCAATTCCTCAGAGACATGAAGCATGCATGAGCAAACATGTCTTGGCCTGGAAGGTGGCTTCTGTCTCCAGAAATGTTAACACCTGGCCTTTTTAATCCCTGATTCAAGACAACAGTACAATGCTCAGGAAACAGGACCTGAGCTGAGCAAGACTCAGATACGTCTTCACAGCTTTTATGAAATGCAATGTTGTTGTCTGCATTTGCAAAGGGATTTATTTAATATAGGACCTTTAATACAAGCGAACTTTCCATACTCTAGAAACCCAAAGAATCTAGCTGAGGGCCTGAATCCCATGGCAATATCCTGCACAAACCCAGCTTATGACCTAGAGCCCATGACAATGGGTCTAACCGGAAGCCACAACAATGTCTATGCAATTCTGTTTCATAGATCTACATTACTCACTGATGTTCCTCACCAACTCATTCAACAAGTATGCATTGTGTTTATAGTGGAAATGTGTAACAGTATGTGTTTGTGTAAATGCAATGGAGCACATTGGGGAGGGAACTGCTGAGGGACAGGCCCAGCTATTTGTTCTACCAGTGATTGCTTCAGGAGAACAGAAGCACCTGAAAGGAAAGGCTCCTGCTCTTTGCTTCTCTGACTCCCAACCTCCCATATCACCCTTGCATATTTCTTCAAGAGCAACGGGCCATGATTCTAGTGTTGGAAGCAAGACTGAAGTCTCTGCTGGCCAGGTCTATGCAAAGGCAAGGGCTGACTTGTTCTAATGCTAAAGAAAATGCAAGCTGTACTAAGAGAAGATACATGAGTATGTTTGTGCACACACACACACACACACACACATCACACACATTCTGTGTGTGCAACTCACATGTTCCCATTGCAACCATTTCCTTACCCTTTGTTATGAGGAGCCAGTCAGGCAGCTTCAAAGTTCAAGGGCATCTAGGGATACCTCAGCACATGATCCCACTTGTCTAGCACAGTCATGGGTACAGGTATGTAACCACACAGTTAAACACACATACACTGGTTACAGCACTATGTAAGAATGTAAATATGAGATCAAAACTTGTATAAGAACTATACAATAAACACCGAGGAAGCTCTTGGGCTCTACTTCATGCTGCCTGCTTTTGTTGCTGATGCTTATACATATGCATTCTTTAACCTCAGGGCCTCATCCCCAACAATCTCCCCTGGGCCCCATGAGCAGATTGACACTTGTTCTTGATTTTGTCCTTCACTGTGGTGACTTCTCAGGGCTCCATGGCAGATGGCAAGGCACACTTGACTCTAACACTAAGCTGTCCCCCAAAGCTGATAGTTGAATATGGAGTCCCTGAAATTCAGAGGACGTAAGTACTACCTGGGATTCAGGTTGTAGTGCAGATTCTTTTGTACCATCCTTGGGGTAGTCCTGGGGTGCACATAGCTTGGAAGTTTGATGTTCAATAAGAAGCCCAGGTGCTGGGTTCCATATACTAGAACATTTAGCTTGCTGATAATCAGGAAGGTTTATACACAAGGACAAGTAAGGAAATGGGGATGAATCACAGAACCTACCATCCCAAAGTACAGCCCAAGCTAATGAAGGAGTTGATCCAGAAAGGCCAAAAGGTTGTGCCACAGGGGTTAAGAGGGACAACTGAGCTGGTGCTCAGGAGAGCAACCCCACCTCAGCTCCACATCTTCAAGCCCCTCCCCTGGGATCCTGGGAGCTGCAGCAGAAAGCTCTCTCAGTTCCAGGTTCTTATGGGCAGGGACCGCACTCATTTTTCAGTTCCAGTATCAAAGCCAGTGGAACCTTGAAGCATAAGGACACCTGCCTCTCCTCTGTGGGCATTGCTATAGGAGACAGAGGGGTGGAGCCTCTGTGAGGCTGACAGAAGTCTGCTTCTGGGCCCCATCTCCTCACTCCTGGGTGGGCCTGTGCTGGTGAAGACAAAGTAGTGGCCCCATGGAGACAAACCTGGGCCCAGCAATGTGGGACCATGAGAGCTGAGAACAACAGTGTCCATCACAGTGGTTCCTAGGCCCAAGTGAGCCTAGAGCACATCCTGAGTTCAAAGCAGGTAGAAATAAGCTATAGACACCAGGCAGATAGTCTGACATGGGCTCCAGGTAGTCTCCTCAGCTCCTCCCAGCCTGAGGACCCTAGAAGCTTATGCTTCTACCTGCTCATGACACTCCACCTTCCACAAAAAAAGGAATCTGAAAGGCCACTGTTTTCTTTGTGGCCTGATGGATGGAAAATATACTCTTCAGGATATATTTATTTCCTGCTTATCTCCAAGGTTTTAAGTACAAACACCAGATATTTTCAAAATGTGGTCTGCACCAGCCTCATCTGACAACTTGTTAGAAATGAAAATTCTGGGTTCTGCCCAGATCTCTTGAATCAAGCATTCCTATAGTGAGGGCTAAAGGCAGGGATTGTCTAAGGATGCTATAGTCCTCCAGGCATTCTGATTATGTTACAACCGCTGTAAACTGCTGGTTCTCACACCTACTGGAATTACATACATGCTGGACAGTCCCTTGCTCCCTGGGGACTGAGCAGTCATGGGCCAAGATGGCCTGAGCTCTATATATGTGTAAGATCCCACACAAGAAGGTAGAGAGCAGAGCAACTGTGTTTTCACCATAAGAGCAGTGATTGTGTAGTGTGCCTGTGGCTATTCTTTCCTGCTTTGACCAATTTGGTCCTTCCCCTACTCCTTAAAGGGCTCTCCTACTCTGTTCTGACCTCTTCCCACCTTCAGGGGATCTCTGCATAGTTCTCTGAGCTGTGATTGTTCCCCTGGGGTGTACTTTAATCTGATGATAGTCAGAGTGAGAGCCACCTTTGGACCAGTGAGTTTTCCTCCAGCTACCAGTCATCTGGGTTAAGGTGTCTGTAAACTGCACACAACACCTGGGAAGGAGGGCTCTGGCCAGGGGAGAGGTAAGCTCTGGATAGCACCATTCCCTGGGCTTCCACCTCCTAAGCTCAATAAAGGATCAAGCGAGTTGAAGCCCCAGTGCAAGTGGACAGTAACAGCCTCCTCAAGGCTGTGTGGTGGGACAGCAGCAATGAATGATGGGACATCATCAAAGAGATAGTAACACTTGAGACCAGAGCTGTGCACTATGGCATAGCCACATGGTCCTAGCCTGGCTTACTCTTGGAGCCACTGTTTTGGTTCTCTGAAAATAGCTGTTTTCCTTCTGCAGGCCAAGAGCCCCCTGGATCCCCACCCATACCTGAGAGTTGATTTCCTCAGGATGCAGCATCCTCCCAATTTACCCTTCTGGCAGATCTGCCTTCACATTCCATCTCCTGAGGAGGATGAGGAAGGCTGTATGACCTACACAGAATATTTGCATGTTCTCCACAGTCCACTTGGGTTTGTGGATCACATACAGTGTGATGCTCAGCTGTCCCTACTGTTCCCGGGAATAGAAAGGGTAAATGTGAGAAGGACAGGAGGCATTCCACATTGGAGGCCTACTTCAGAGAGCAGAGCATCATTTTCAGAAAGGACTTAGGAATCACCTAATGGTTACTGTTGTCAACCACTGAATTCTGGGGATAAGATATGAGGACTGGTGGTTCTGGCCCACACAGATCCATGGCCTGAAGTGCGTGAGACAGATCAGTTAGCTGCAAATGTACACGTGTGTGTGTGTGTGTGTGCATGCGCACACATGTGTGTGCATGTGTGTAATTTGCTTCATGGTGCTGAATCCAAGATCCTTCACAGGCGTAGGGATATCAGTAGGAGAAGCTGCTCTGTGAATAAGCTAACATGTATTTCCACACATGAAAATCTCCTTTGGGAATTGCTTTTTGCACATATATAGCTGAGACTTGGGCAATGAAGCAGCTGTTTGTAGAGTTTCAGAGGAAAAAACACTGAGGTTTAGAAGAAATACATTTCTTTGTGCCAAGGTGACCAGAGCAGCCCAGGAGAAGCGTCCCTGCTCATGTTGGTGTATTGGCCATGATATAGCTCGACTATGTACTGCAGCTTGGGTTGAGTACTCCCGGAATGAAAAGGCTGTTCTTCCACCTGTCATCCTGGAAGGAAGATGCCTTGGTGTGGGAGACTCGGGCTGGACAGGGTGCACTCCTCCCCCTAGTGCTGCACTTCCTCCCGACAAGCAGCAGCCAGCGACGGCCTACTCTAGGCCTGCCTGCCACCAGAATCTCTGTTCTTCCGCGTATGACATAGACCTATGCTGGCCCCACTGAGGAATTCGTTCCCATTCTGCTCGTATAGTTAGACTCATGTCAGACACAAGTCACACTGTTCAAAATCTACTGTCAGTAAAAAGAGATGATGTCTGGGCTTTCATTAATACACACTGGTTTAATTTCTCAAACAGTTCAGAGTGTAGGCAGCAAACATAAGCTTACTGTATGAGGCTTTCTGACCCAAACACAAACAGTAGGAATCAGAAGTGATGATTGAAAAGTGAATCATGGAAAAACTGTTCTGGAATTAGAAAACAGTGATGGGTTACACAACTCTGGATATACACACATCACAATAAACTATTCACATTAAGATGATGAATTATGTGATATGTAAATAACTACTCAATAAAAATAAAATGAATTTTGGGAAACTCTTACACAAGAACCATAGAATGGGATAAGAGGGGAAGACAGTCTTTGCTTACAGAAACTTTCTGGAGTCTGGGCCCAAGCACGTCCCCCACCCCGCCCGCTGAGTGGAGTCTGGGCCCAGAACCTGGGGCAAAGTAACTCCAAAAGCTCTCCAGATGTGAGGTGCAAGTTTGGACCGCACTGCATGGAAACTGGCCAGAGAGAGGGCCATGAGGGTGTTCTGGGTTTGCATTTTTCTCCAGGATATGACTTCTTCTATTTGTTTCTTTTTTATTTGAGAGAGAGAGAGAGAGAGAGAGAGAGAGAGAGAGAGAGAGAGAGAACAAAAGATACAGAATTTCAAAACAAGATGATAGGAAATTAACAGTGGTTATATTGCATAATGTTACCTTCAAAGCAGTTGCTCAGGCTGCAAAATATAGGCATGCAAAACTGATTACATCGAATAAGCACTAACGCTTCCTTTCAATGAACTAATGGAAGTTCATAGTATAATTATCTGTAGCTATCATTCACATATAATCCTTTCCTTCTTTTCCCCTCCCAGTTATTCTTTCCTTTTGAGCAGTTTCTCTCCCTTTGACAACACCTACTGTACCTTTTCGATCTTACTTACTCTTTAAGTTTCTTTTTAAACCAGACTTGCATGTGTAAATGTGGAAGTGTCCTGTAGGAATCCCACAAATCACATCTTGGTGGGTGAGCTCTTTGCATGCCCACATCCAGCAGTGAATCCTACGTAATCTTTCTGATGTTACTATGATCGTCAAATTCTGTTTTCTGATGTCTCCCCTTTTTAAGAACTAATGATTTTCTGACTCACTATAATATTTTCTTTCTCTTAAGTGAAGTACTTCTCTTGGTTGTTTGGGGGATTTTAATTAGTACTTATTTATTTTGACAGTGCAATGGTAATGATTAGACACTTACGACTGGGTCATTGCTGGATCCAACTGAATAACAACATGAGTAGAGATATATGCATACACATATATTCATATAAACCTACACTTCTACCTGTGGGA
>NW_004524607.1:2828419-2829797 GCF_000260255.1 Octodon degus
CAAGATGTTCTGCTCCTGGACTACCTGAGTGGTTCTATCCTCTACCCTCTCTGTAGGGATTGCAGCTGCAGGGTTACACCCCAGGCCTGTATGCCTGGCCTGAGCCTAGCCTGGGTTAGGACTGGGTCTGGGGGTTCCCGGAATGCAGCAGAAATTCCTCCTCAGCAAGTGGGGTGGGAGAGGTACTGCGGAATGTTGGGGGGCATCCCAAGGTGGTGGAAGACAGTCTGACCCATGCTGCGCCTGGGCTGGTACCCGGAGTTGGTCCCCCCGGCACAGGGTAGCTGGAAGGTCTACCACACACTCACCGGATCTGGGCTAGGACTGGGTGTCATACACACATATTTGCATACTGCTTTCAAAAGCATTATCTTTTTAGATTATGTTCTATACCTATTTCCTTCATCTTTTTTTTTGTGTGTGTGTGTGGTACCCGTGAGGTGATTGAACTCAGTCCCTTGTGCTTGCCAGGGGAGCACATATTCCACTGAGCCATCTCCCAACCCCTTCATCAATTATTAAGGGATATGTTTTCCAATTTTTTTAGGTAAAGAAAAAGTATTTGAATTATTTTTAATTTTAAAAAAATTGACTTAACTTCTATAAGTATCAGTTTGAGGTGAAGGTATATGACGTGTAATGATCCTATCAAGGTACCTGTCATATACATTACCTCAAACATTCATCATTTCTTTGTGTCAGGAACATTAACAATCCTTTATACCAGCTATTCAGAAGTATGTAATTAAATGTAATCAACCCTAATATTACCACTGCTACCTTACTATTCCATAGAACATTAGAGGTTATTTGTAGATTTTTTTACATTCAGGGAGGATGAATGTTCTGTAACACATACAACCCATTTTTTTCTGCCTTGTTAGATCTGTCTCTTCTTGTCCTTTATTCATTTTTCTATTTGGATAAGTATCTTTATCTTACTGACTTCTAAATAATTTCCTTTCTTCTCTTTAAGAAAGTTTTCATTTTTGAGTGTTACTATGCCAAAATACTTTCACTATCTTTTAGAATTCCTTCCTGCTTGTGATACTTTAAAAGATCTTCACTATTCCTAAATTATATTATATTACCTATCATCTTTAATATCATGCACATCAATTTTATTTATTTTTGTTTGCTAAATAGAATAAAAATGGTTTTAAAATCCTTTAGCAATAATACAGAATTTCGCTAAACAAAATGATAGAAATTCAACAATGGTTGCTATACTGCATATTGTTTTCTTCAAATTAGTTGTTCAGATTATCAGATATAAACATACAAAATTGGTCAAATATTTTAAAAAGAAGATTGAAAAAAATTAAGCATTAATTGCTTCTTTCAATAGATCAGCAGAAATTAGAAGTAGAATTATCCA
>NW_004524607.1:2830637-2841564 GCF_000260255.1 Octodon degus
TATTTTAGGAAAGGGTCTACAAGGTGTTCAGGGTCTCACTACTACATCAGACTCATAGTTATCTGCCTGTTTACAGCCTCCCAAGATCTGGGATTTACAGCTGCACACCACCACGCCCAGTCTTAATTGCCATCTCAGCATGCACCTGGGGTTTGGGCAGGCACAGCAGGCATGGGGATCAAACCCTAGGTCCCTATGCCTGCTTGGAAGCTCAATTCTTTATATGTTCTAATTAGAAGTTCTTTGTCTGAGGGACAGTTGGCTAATTTTTCCCCAATTCATGGGTTTTCCTTTTACTCTGTTGGCAATTTCTTTTGATGTGCAGAAACTTTTCAAAAAGATGAGATCCAAGTTGTTGATTCTTTGAAGTATTTCCCATAATTAATTTTATATTTATATCTTTAATTTGTCTAGAATCTACAGAGCTTATGGTCTGTATCAAGAAATATATTTGTTTTTTCAAAATACTTTGCCAGCTGTCTCCACACTTACATGTTAAAAATACATCATTTTTTGCTTATTTGAAATTCTACATTGATAGCTTATTAATTCTTGAATATGATTTGACTTTTTCTAAAGTTTGGTTTTATTTCTTAAATTTGAAAATCTATTATTATGCCATTTTTAATTCTCATGGTTTTAAATTATATTGAGATTCTGATACATAAAGTTTTCTTTTTTCAAAATTTATTCCCCAATATTCACTTTTTAAGAGTATGCTATTGGGTATTGAGCCCAGGGTCTTCACATAGAACCACATCACCACTTCCCCAGCACCCGCATCCCAACCACTTTTTTTTACTTTGAAACATGATCTTTGCTTAATTGCCCAGAGAGCACTCAAACTTAAAATCTCCCTATAGCAACCTTCCCAAGTGTTAATATTTACTTTTGATTGATTGATCAGTTGTTTGATCTATCCAGAGCTACTTTTAAGTCATTATGCACCTTTACTATATTTAGGACAATGAGAAAATAACTGATACAGTTCTATATTTATTTATTTGGTATATGGTCTCCTTATGCAGCTCAGTATTGAGTATCAAACCTAAGTCCTTGTGCTTGCCAGGCAGGCACTTAAACTTCTGAGCTATCTCTCCAGTCCTTGATACAGTTTTATATAAGTCACACTTCTTCATAGAAACAAGCAATAGGATATCTCTGTATCTGCAGAGACAGAAATCTATTTTAAGGAATTTGTTCATGCAATTGTAGGACCAGTAGGTCCAAAACCTGCAGGGCAGGCCAGAAGCCTTTGGCCTAGAGACTTCAATATGAACTTTTCTTTAAAACAGGATTCCTTCTTTCTCAGGAATAGAAATTCAGATAGTAAGGGGCAGGCTCATGAAATTTCCAAAGTAAATGAGGATTTTGGTGGAAATTGTAGTAAAGATTGTCTTCTTCATACTACAGCAAAAAACTTGAGTGCATTTTGTCCATGCCCTGAGACTTTGTGTGAAGCTGAGTTTAAAAGTGATGGACATGTTTTCCTTGGGGAGAAAATTTCAAGGCAACAGAGGGTTGAGACTGTGGAATGTGTCTTTTATCCAGGAAAACAGTGAGAATCAAGAGCTAAAAGCAGAGTAAAAAAAATTTCAAAGTTTAGCAACTTGGCAAGAATGGTAGCATACATAAAGTTGTGGCCAAGGAAAATGGAGTAATTGAAAAGATTAGTATATGAAGCAAAGTACTTTGTACAATGAAAAAAAATGCCTCAAGGTCACTTCAGGAATTATTAAGACTCAACCATTTGATGCTCAAAGGCTTTCATTTAAGAAAAAAGCCCCAGAAACCCCTGCTTGTACAGGACCACCTAGAGAATTCTTTCTCCAGGACTCCCTATATCATGTTCAGTTGTCCCAGTGCTCTGAAATTGCTGTAACTATGGCCCAAACAAATCTGGCTACCACCCAAGCTACTGGGAGACTTGACATCAGCTACATGGTGCTTTTTGCTGGCATGCAAAATGTAAGCATTTTTTATTCAGGGGCAATGGAACCCATTGGAGGCCAAGTAGTGTGCTGCAGTACCAGAGTCCCTTTAAGCAACCCCCATTAAGATGATATGTGATGCTCTGAGAACTGCAATGAAGACCCCAGAAAGTTTGAATTCATGGCAAAATATTTGTTTTAAATATCCACAGGCAGTTCTTTTCCTGCTGGAACCAAGGAGGGTATAGAAGAGAAGAAAAAGAAGGTTGCTACTGTGCCAGAAACCCTTAAGAATAAGTGAAGACATTTCACACAGTTGAAGATAAAGCACTTGAGAAAAAAGTTTGTTCAGAAGATGCTTCACAAGGCAAAGAAGCTCATTTGTGAAAAATTCAGGCACTATCATAAGGAGTAGAGACTGATGTACAGAATTGAGATCTGAATGGCTAGGATGGCTAGAAAAGCTCACAACTTCTATGTCCCTGCAGAGCCCAAACTGGCATTTGTCATCCAAATCAGGGGTATCAATGGTGTGAGCCCAAAGGTCCATAAGGTGTTGCAGCTTCTTCGCCTTTGCCAAATCTTCAGTGACACCTTTGTTAAGCTCAACAAGGCTTCAATTAACATGCTGAGAATTGTGAAGCCACACATTGCATGGGGGCACCCAAACCTGAAGTCTGTGAATTAATATACAAGCGTGGCTATGGCAAAGTCAATAAGAAGTGAATTGCCTTGACAGATAATTCATTGACTGTTCGATCTCTTGGTAAATATGGCATCATCTGTGTGGAGGATCTGACTCATGAGATCTATACTGTTAAAAAAATGCTTCAAAGAGGTAAATAACTTCCTGTGGCTGTTCAAGTTATCATCTCCACAAAGTGTAATGCAGAAAAAGGCCACCGTTTTTGTGGAAGTTGGAAATAGGGAAGACCAGATCAACGGGCTTATTAGAAGGATGAACTAAGTTATCTACCATGGTATTTTTATGATTTGATCAGTTAATAAAGTATCTACTTCCAAATTGAAAAATAAATAAATAAAATATTCACAGGCAGCAAGTAAACCCAGGACAAGTGGCCATGTGGATTACAGCCAAGAAGGCCATAAACTTTGGACTCTTCAAGCCTTTAGGGGTGCATCTCATACCATGGCTTGCTCTGGTTTCCACAGGATATATAACAGTTACTCTTCTTGCTTTAGGTCTAGCTTTAGTCCATTTTTTTCTTCCCAGTGTCTAGCATTCCCCTATGGAATGGGCATGTTTACCCTGCACCATCATAATGTGTAAGCACGTAAGTTGTCTTTCAGTTTTTACAGGACCTCCCAAGGAAGAGTTTACCTTTATCCATTCATCTGTTGATGGGCATATGGGCTGTTTCCAAGGTTTAGCAACTATGAAGTGTCATCCTGTACACATGGCTATGCATGGATTTATATAATACGATGTCTTTAATTCTTTCAGAAAGATACCCAGAAGGGGAACAGCTGTGCCAAATGGAATTCCTAGTTCTAGTTTTTTGAGTACTCTCCATGCTGATTCCCATAGTAGTCTCATCAGTTTACCACCAACAGTGTATAAGGGTTCCTTTGTCCACACAGCTTCTCCAGCACTTGTTGTTACTTGATTTATTTTCTTCTTTCTTCAAAATCTACTGGTTTAAATGTTAATCACTCCTTAAAATTATTTTAAGAATTGACCAAAACTAAATACAATATTTAACCAACTTCACATAAACTATCATAATAGACTTAAGATTTTTTTCTCTTATTGAAATGTGAAGCATATTGGTATTTGTTAAAATCCTTTATATCCATCAATAAAGTTTTATAATTCTTTTCCTCTTTGTGGCTTAACACTTCTTTCAAATTTATTACCCAGTAGTTACAATTTCTTGCCACCATCTGAATGAAGAATTTTTATTTTCTTAAAGGTGTTTATAGGCTACTGCTGGTATATAGGAAAGTGAGAGGACTGGACCAGAGAGATAGCTCAGCAGACTAAGGGCCTGCTTAGCCAAGCACAGGGACCAGGTTGTATCCTGGACACCACCTGCCACACCAGCCCCATCCCCAGGAGTGCTAAGCTGGCTACGGAGTCTAGGCATGTTGGCACTGGCCAGTCATCTCAGCTCTGGGTAGGCTGGAAACAGGAAGATCACTATGAGTCCCAGATGGGTAATAAGACCCTGTTCCAAATCCACCAAAAAAAAATGGTGAGAGGACAAAAGTTGCAAGCCAGTGGCCCATTAGTGTGGCCAGTGTGGTAGAGGTAGGTAGCAGTTATTCTGTGTAGAGGACATTTACAGTCCAGACCATGCTCCTCTGCTTTTCTGAAGACTGAGATTGAACATTAATTCACTTGGTATGTTACCTATAATACCCATATTCCAGTCTAAAGTTATACCTATGTCTCTATCAAGAGCTTGGAAAATAAAAGACTAATAAGTATATTTTTGAAAGGAACACATGATTATTTTTGGTGAAAAAGTTATGTCAAGATGTTACTTTATAACCAAGAAGATTTTGTCTGTGTGCCTGATATTGTAAAAATAAATTATTTAAATCTTAATAAATTGAAATAAAAAGATCAAAGCTTGGAATTTTATTAGAATTTGAATAAAATGGTTGTACTCCTAAAAAATAAAGTCATAAGTGAAGTAGAAAAAAATCTGGGCATCAACACATTTTCAAGATAATGAGTTTATTAAAAGTGTCTATTCAATTATACAGTGCAACAAACATTGTATCTTTCTTTCTTTTTCTTTTCTTTTCTTTTTCTTTTTCTTTTTTTTTTTTTGGTGGAACCAGGAATTGTACTCAGGCCCTTGCATTTGTTACTTTCATAGAGACTGACCTTTCTCTGACAGAGCTTACTGTACTAGAAACCTACATTTAAAACAATGTTGACCCGAAAATCAGGTTGATGTCCGTGCAGTGTGCAAATGTGTGGAGCAGAAGCAAAAGAGATAGATATTTTTCTATCACTTTCTAAGAAAATATGCTTGTACTTTGGTGATTCATCTTCTATCTCCCAGAAGCCTTCTTAAAATATAGTACCAAGTTGAACACCCCAAGAAAAGGGAGAACTTGGTTTCCACCATTGTCCCACATTGGGTTTGTGACCCCAGGAACCGAAACAACCTGCACTCCACACCTTGAAACTATTACATAAGAGTAAAATATACCTGTGTGATGGCACTGGACTTCAGGGCTCTTTGCTTAGAGAAGTTAAAATTTTACTTGAATACTCTTATTATGTCATAAGTATGTCTAAGGACATAGAGAACAATGTTAAAGAATTTGTGGCATTTTTCTCTCATAGCTGAAATTACACACACACACACACACACACACACACACACACACAATGTTACCTTGTCAACAATTTTAATTTGAAGTTTCTTGTCTGATTAGAAATTTAAGCACAGGGTCTATTACAGAAAATAGGAAATAACTTCTTTTGTGTATAGAAATATGTCCTAAGAATTGTAATGACACGTCTCAAAATTGGTAAGCATATCTGCAGATGATGTCCTTGCTTTCTGCATGTGGAACTCTGCTTCACAGGAAATTTAGATGGAAGCCTGCAATCCGCAATCCAGAGTGTTGTATTCTTTACTATATGAGCTAAAGAATTAGAATGTCTTGGATAGCAGTGATTAACATCATAACACGGACACATTCATGTCATCTAACTCCTAGCCAAGAGTTCAACATTATTCTCAATGAGTTAATGCCCCTTAGAATAATCTACTCAACATGGGGATCAGTGACTTAACAGTGGATTAGGAATGAACTGACTTGTTAGCTTAGTAGTGGCAAACCCTGGCACACATGTCACAGCAAGCATATGTATTCCTCTTTGTTGGCACACAAAGAAAGTTGCTCCAGCATCAGCCCAGCAGCTGACCATTTTCTAACAGTATGCATAGGGCTTCGTGAATGCTCAGAAAGGAGTATTGACTGTAGGTGATGACATCAGGCACATTGGCTCTAGGTGATGACATCATGAGCAGTTTGAACACTTGGTCTCTAAAAGGTTCACCATAGCAATTTTAGATCATCCAAGGAAAACACTTCACCCCAGCTTAAAAGGACTCAAGTCACAGTGGCTCAGCAGACTAAAGCACCTACTTAGGCAGAGTGCAGTGGCCCCAGTTTGATCTCCAGTCTGCTGTGCCAGACCCACCCCCAGGCCTCGCTGAGAGAGCCATTGAAACTGGGTGTGGTGACACGTGCCTATAATCCCAACACTAGGGAGGCTGAAAACAGAAGAATCACTATGAGTCCAATGTATGTAGTGAGACCCTGTAGACCCTGTACTAAAAACCAAAAAAAAAAAAAAATAAAGGAAAAAAGAGAACAGTCTACCTGAGGCACTATACTATAGACAGATAGCCAGTTAAGATCTGGCACCCTCATACATGAAGGCTCACTGTTTTACATTGCAATTTGCTTCCAAAAATTGTAATATGCCAGAATTAACTATACTCTCTGCATGACAGATTTTAAGACTGAGTTCCAAAACAGATACTTTGTAATAATTAACACGATATGCTTACTACACACTAGGCATAATTCTAGTTCTGTGTATGTGAGGTAATGTAATTCTCCCTCTGATGTAGCTGTTCTTGTCATCTCTTTACAGATGAGAAACTGAGGTTCAAAGAGTTTACAAAATTGGTCCAAAACCACTACCGCTACATATTAGATCCAGGACAGGATACAGGCATTCTGGCTACATGTTCAGTGTTCTTATCCCCTAATCTGCACCATCTACACAGTTGATTTTGCCCTAAGTTTACATTTGAAAAAATAATAATAACCAAGAACATTCACTTCCTCTTATCAAATAAAGACCGAATGACAAGTTATGAAGGAAAGTTCCTGGGCTCAGCACGGTACTGTAGTACACATCTGCATCATTTCATAGAAACTACATAATTCCACAAATATCTGGGATGTGATTGTAATGCACAGCAGAATCTTTGTGTAGAGATTCCCTTAGCTTAGAAACATGCTAAATTTGGGGGCACCTGTTTTCAATTATGAAATACAAAACTACATAAAACCAAATAGTGCTCCCAGTTAAAGCATTCAAGGTGGAATTCTGTTCTGTGCATTACAATGGAAATATAAACCTTGATAGTGATAGCTTAATATAAAACATGTTATTTTTTCAGGCTTAAGTCAACATCTCTAAGCAAAACAATTATAAAATAAAATTTTCAATTTATCAATTTATACTTTTTCATTTTAAGTTTAAAAGATAACCTTCAGTATCACTTCCTTAAACCAAAGAGGAAATCAATGAATACAATTTTTTTAGATTGTATTATTCTGCTCATGGCTTGTTTTCTTTCATCTATTTTCATTATGTGAGAATGCTGTAAGCATTTGTTTGAACTGTGACCCCAGTTATAGATCAGGATGGGCTTATTGATCAAGTGGCAACCTTACTAAACTCTCAACACTTCTATTTTTTTTCAGTGAGTTTTGAGTATTCCAGAGGAAAAAATATAGAAAGTAAAAATATAGCATTTATCCTAATTTTATGACTTTTTCTTTCTAACATTTACAGTATCAATGTAGGTTTACAAGGTGTCTTAATAGCATTTCCAGATCAATACTGAGTAACAGTAAAATACAGACAACAGTAGGGGCTTTCCTGTCATTCTTATAACTTTTGCACTACAATTCAGAGCTCTCAGGATCCCCAGTGTACAGTTTAATAAGTTTGACAAATGTACATCCTTCCTGCACCATATGTCAGCCAAGTCACAGAGCATCAAGAGCAGGCATTTAAGTCCTGCTGTCCCTTGCTGGAACAAGGTAGAAGGCTGTTAGAGGTGTCGACACGGGACACCCATACTCACAAGAAATTAACAGAACTCAGTCAAAATCCCTCAGAACAAAGGAAGCTAGCTGTAACAACTAGCCTGCTTTGGGCCTTTCCCATTGTCCATCACCATCAGTAACCTCAGAGCTGTTACTTTGGAGAAGTTTATAGGTGACTTTCTTGCCTGAGGGTTGACAAGGTACAAAGAGGTGATGATCAGTGGAGTTCTGTGGCTCACCCTTAGCTTTCCCCTACAATGTCCAGTATGATAGGAACTGGAATGGCTTTGATTCCTTCTCTGCACTTTACAGGATAAGGAAGCTGACATGTCAAGGGACAACTTAAAGTGATAGGCAAAAAAGATAAAAGGAAACAGCACAACATCTTGAAAAGAAATAAATGCACAAAAATATTTCTGCAGGAACTATTAAATAATTGAGCAATAAATTTAAAATAAACATAATAATACCTGTAGGGCATAAGGGGGCACATTACTAATATGAAGCATGAACAAGGCATAAAAAGTTCTGAATAAAATATAAAACATGAACAATTGAGAAGTTGAAATGATAAACATAATTCAGTGGCATCCTATTTTAAATTCTAGCTAAGTGTTTTATCTTAAAAAAGGATAGAGTTATGCTAAATGTCTATTGAAAGATAAAACTCTGTAGATATCTAGGAAACTGTGGACCAGAAAAGCACTGGTGCCGTGTAATGGTGGCAGTATGGAACTGATATGACAGCAAATGAAAGAGAATTGAGAACTCAGAGACATACACATGAGTGAATGGAAATCAGTGGATTATAAAGAAGAAAATTAATTCTGGCAGCAAAGAAAACTAAAATGGAATCTTACAAAAAATATGGCTTTTAGTTTGGTATATAGATATAAAACCTAACCGTGGAGTTGGGAAAATAACTTGGCAGTGTCAGCACCTGCCTGGAAAGTACAAGGGCCTGAGTTCAATCCCTGGTGCCGCATGCCGTGCTAACCACAGAACCCAGGCATACCATGCTATCCCCAAAACTGGGCATGGTGTTGCACATCTGTCATCCCAGCGCAGGATCACTATGAGTCCGAGATGCAACAACACTATGAGTCTTCCAATTGATGAGCACTCTATAGCTCGTTATTTATGATCCCCATATTCCTTGCCTTCTGGGATTTATTCTTTTGAGTATATTGCTTCTAACCCTTAGTGCGTGACACAGGTAAGAGGCTGTCATCGTGCCGACTTCATTATAACATGTAAGACTCCATCTTGCTATCAGGTTTATTGCTGCTCCCCTGCTGACATTAAAGAAGAAAGCTTACCATTTTTGTAAACTGTCTAAGGAGAGAGAGAGCTGGCATGGTACCTCGGGTATTTTTTTTTTAAACTGAGTATGACTTCCTGAGGACAGCCAGCAAAGAAAGTGCAGCCTTCTATAGCTACAATAAAGTGAATTCACCTATTGCTCTTAGTAGGTTTAGGAGAGTAGATGTGACCATTCCCATCACTTGAATTGCACCTTGGTAGGACCTCAAGGCAGAGAAGCAAGCTCGGGTGTGCTTCAGTTTCTGATCCATAGAAACTATGAAAACAAATACATGTTAAGTCATCAGATTTTTGATAATTTCATACACAGCAGCTTACTGCTATATCATTTATTTAGGTCTTTAATTTCAGCAAGTTTTCAGTCTTGCATCTCACTCACATAACAATGCCATCTTACTTTATTTTCTAAGTGTTCATTGCTAGTGTCCAGAATTAACATTGTTTATACTAACTGCATTCTCAGAAATTCTGTCAGATTCAGTTATTCATCAGAGTAGTTCATTTCCAGACCTGTTTTGGTGTTGTATGCAATATGTGATCTGAGAGTTGACTCTTGTATTGTTTCCCACGCTTTGTATATATTTCTTCTTTCTTTATTTTGTTGAACATGTAATATAATGTTCAATGTTAACGGTAATGTGAGACTTTCTTGTTCCACTCCTGAAATCAAGGAAGGGGTGCTCAGTATTTCACCATTTAATACAGTGATACCTCGGTTGTCAAACTCAATTTGTTTCCAATTTGTGTTCAAACACCAAAAAGTTAAAGAACTTAACATATTTTCCCATAAGAAATACAGTAATGGAAAACCAAATAAATGGTTCTGAAGCCAGAGAATTACACTTACAAATTCATTTTTCCAAGGCTTTAACAATTTCACAATGATTTACTTCTTTAATTCTATTGTGGTTCTCATATTGTCCTCTTAGGTTTACTGCTGGTATCACTAACTTTCTTTGAAGACTTGGTTATAATATTTTATGCTAATAAAGTCCAAAAGCACCACAATAACAAAATTTTCAATGCTTTAAAACAAACTGCATATTGTCTGTGTAGGAGTGGTACTTAGACTGAAGTGGCCCTCCTTTATGTATACCATCCAGCATGACATTTGACCTCCTCTCTGCCCATACAAGTTTTTTTTTTTTTTTTCTTCAAGTGAGATTTTCAGTTCAGGTACTATCTCAGCTATTTTCTCTCATTGCTAGGACAAAATACCCAACACCCAAATAAATGAAGGAAATGTTTATTTAGTTCAGTTTATAGAGGTTTCAATCCATACTTGGCTGGCACCAAGACAGAGTGACACATGGGAGAGTACAACAGTTCATGGAACTGCAAAACTGCAAAACAGCAAAAGCCAAAAGGCAAAAGCAGTGGCTATGGAAGCCAAGAAGCCTCTCTCTCTTCCTTATATTGTATTCAGGCTATACATCCCAGGGTGGTGTAGCACTCACTCCCATAATCCCAGCATTGAATCATGAATTAATCACAAACTAGAAGCCTGCCCCCTGACTGTATGAGGCATTGGGGGATAACTAGACACAAACCAAAACAGGCATCAACCAAATTTATGAACACTAAGAAGATTTTCCTTTAAACATTGCTGTTGAGTAATGGAAAATTTGAGCTTGTAGGGGTTCAACAAGAAAGGTATCATTGTACTATAATTTTTATAGATAAACTTCATCAAAGTTGGAAAATTTTCTTCTATTCTTAGCTTCCTAAGTTTTATGCTCTATCAGGGTTAAATTTGCTTAAGTGCTTTCTCTGCATCAAGTTATATAATTTCACAATTTTGTCTTTTTTTTTTTTTTTTTTTTTTTTTTTTT
>NW_004524607.1:2848389-2849673 GCF_000260255.1 Octodon degus
AGAAGTGTGCTCCACTATTCCCAAAGCAGATGCCAAATTCAATCAAACCCAGCCTCTCTATCTACCATAACATTTTCACCAGTGGTCAGGAAGGCATACAAGCTTTCAGTCTTTCCTTTCTTCTATGCAAAATAGAGGAGAAAAGGCCTTCTTTTCTTCACTCAGGCTCTTTCTACTTCTTTAAGAAAATCCAATACACTCTGTATGATAATTCCTGATGGCTTTTTTCTCTGTCCAGTGTCATCTGACATGTAATTAGTGTCAATTCTTCCCAGCTTCTTCAGAGATCTTTCAGGGAGACATCAAGAAAAGATTACACTGAAGGCTGCTACCCAATTGCCCTATGCCAACAGTTGTTTCACTAAGTACAATTTTAAAGGATATTCACTTTTGAAGCTTTCCCCAATACTTCTGTGTTATATTTCCTTCCATAGTATGACAGCATAAAATCAATGATGTATCTTCTTTTTAAAATTTCTCTGAATTTTGAAGTACAATTAAACATAAAGAGTAAAGGGATTTAATTTAGAAATACAACAAATCTTATAAAGTATGGAAGAGTAGCTCTAAAATAATTATAAATAAAAAAGATTAAAGCAAATGAGGCCTAGATATAAACTTGTCTACATGAGCTGTGTGCCACAAAACCAAAGAATCTGATGATCACTAGTTTAGTACATATTCTCTGAATAATATTATTCTAATCAAAACCCTACTGAAGAGAGCCTTCCTGGTGACATTTAAGAACTTTGGCAGACTCTGGGCAGCCTGTGGTATTCTGGTAAGCTCTGACCTTCCTTAACTCCCAGTGCACAAGTGTGAAGCTCCTGCCAGTGCCAGTCCACACTTTTAAGGATTTAGGAGGAATCTGTGTGGCTTATGGGATGCAGGAGAGCTGTGATATGTGGGCCCAGTGCAAGTACGAGTTTCCTGGAAGCATTTAAAAACTTTGGTAAACTCTGGGCAGCCTGTGGGACTCTGTCTGGGTGATTACTGGAGGCTTCAAAAATGCCAAAACACAGGATCAAAAGGCAATCTCAATCCTCCAGCCCACCCAGAACAAATACAGGATACAAAGACATACAAGAACTTGAAAAATCACATACCTAAATCTCTGAAATGATAGCAACCAAAGTTAAACACACACACACACACACACACACACACACACACACACACACACACACACACAAGACCATCAGGCTACAGAAGAAATGAGATCAGAAACGATTTCTCACATCCAAAAAGAAATTGTGAAAGAATTGCTCAGCATAGCTAAAGAAG
>NW_004524607.1:2850008-2854521 GCF_000260255.1 Octodon degus
CTAACAAAGAACCAAGAAATAATAATTCAGCAGCTATACGATGACTCAAAGAAGAATAGGTGTCAATGGAACAGCAGGAGATAGTACAAATGACCAGTGGTCAGGAAGGTGTACAAGCCTTCAATCTTTCCTTTCTTCTATGCAAAAAGACTATTTGCAGAAGTACTAGCAGAAGATTTTCCAAACATGAGAAAAGAACCTGACATACAAATAAGTGAGGCATATAAGCTCCACACAGCCATAATCACAATAAATTTATACCTAGACACATAATAATCAAGATCTCAGAAATACATTAAAAGAATAGAATATTAAAAGCTACTAGAGAGAAGAAACAGATCACCCACAATGGAGAGCCCATCAAAATCATAGCAGATTTCTCAATATAAACTATAAAATCAAGAAGAGGGCCTAAAAGAAAATAACTTTCAACCCAGATTGACATACCCTGCAGATCTATCAAATTCAGTGGCAAAATAAGATACTTCCATGACAAAGAACAGTTGAAAAACATCATGACCACTAAACCAACTTTACAAAGAGTACTGACAAATACTGTAAAAAGAGACGAAAGGAATCACAGCCCCAAGAATGGCAGAAAGAAACCACCAAACAGAGCAAGTAATTAAAAAGAGGGGAAAAGTACAAAATCTGTAGCAAGAAAACAACGTGACAAAGATAAGCCAATACATATCAGTTATAACCATCAATATAAAATGGTCTCACTTCACCAATCAAAAGAAACGGACTAGCAGAGTGGATTAAGAAACAAAATTCAACAGTATGCTACATACAAGAAACATATTTAATGCTAAAGGAAATTCATAAACTTAAAGTCAAAGGGTAGAAAACAATCCTGAATGCCACAGGAAATCAGAGAAATAAACAGGGGTAGCTATCCTGGTTGCTTATAATATTGACTTCAAACCAATCATTCAAAGAGATAAAGGAGGTTATTACATACTTGTTAAAGGAAAACTACACAAGGAAGATATAACAATTAGAAATACATACGCATTCAATGTGGGAGCACTCATCCACATAAGACAAATTTTTTTTTCAAAATTTTATTGATAAACAGATAGCAATGAGATAGTTTCAAATCAAATCGGAAGTACAGTTTCAACAAATAATACACTGCATATATTCTTCTTAGTGGTTAATTGCTGTACAAGATGCGGACTTGAGATACTATTTACAAACACCATTAGAACAAATCATTCTATTCATTAAGAGAATGCAACTATATATCTATCCTAACCACTTTGAATACACAGATACAAAATGGACATTCATCGGTATACTCCATTTTTCCTAAGTTCCGTTATTGAATATTATAGGTGTGTAAACTCATAAAAATATTCTAAAAGAGTCCAGTAGCCCATAATACCATTGGATCTTCTGTTTAACTGGCAATGTCAGAAATTATTGACCTGAGTCCCCCACAGCTCAACGTAACAACATGGCTTTACTTCCTATATTTCATCTTCATACTTTTGTACTGGATGGCTAAGACCACATAAGACAAATTTTAACAGACATGAAAAATCAAATAAGCAATAATGCCATAGTAATGGGGGACTTTACTATGCCACTGTCACACAGAGATAGATCAACTAGGCAAAATATCAGCAAAGAAATGATAGAATTAAGCAAAACTTGTGAAGAAATTGACTTGGTTGACCTTTACAGAGTATTTCACCCATCAACAATAGAATACACATTCTTCTCAGCTACACATGGGACGTTCTCCAAAATAGACCATATACCAGCATGCACTGCATTCTTAAGTAAATTCAGAGGAACTGTAATTGTCCCATGCATTCTATCTGACCACAGTGCAATAAAACTGGAAACTATTGACAGTACAAAACTAAAAAAAACACCATAAATACATGGAAAATAAATAACCAGTTTATTTTGGTTTTTTAGAGTGGGTGACAGATGAAATTAAAGAAGAAATTGGCAAGTATTTACAACCAAAGGAAAATACAGATACAACCTACTAAATCATGTGGGATGGAATGAAAGCTGTCTTAAGAGGAAAATTTGCAGCAGTAAATTCACACATTAGGATAACAGAATAAGCACAAATAAACAATCTTATACTGCACCTCAAGCTTCTAGGAAAAAAAGAGCAAGTCAAGCCCAAATCCCAAAGAAGGCAGGAAATTATAAAAATTAGAGCAAAAATTAATGCTCTGGAAACAAAGAAAAGAAAACAAAGAATAAATGAATCAAAGTTAGTTCTTTGAAAAACAAACAAAACTGATAAGCACCTAGCCAACCTAATCAAAAAAGGGAAATAAAAAAATTCAAATTCATGCAATAAGGGATGAAAAGGGTTTAATTACTACAGACACTAGAGCAACTCAGAAGATCATCAATCTCTACTTGCAAAATCTTCACTATCATAGAGTGGAAAACACAGAGGAAATGGACAGTTTCTTAGACACGTATGTAATCTCAAAGTTGGGTCAAGAAGATATGTAAACTCTGAATAACCCAATAATGAGAAACAAAATTGAAAATATAATAAAAAAATCTAACAAGAAGGAAAAGCCCATGTCCCAATGGATTCACAGCAGAATTGTATAAGAAATTCAGAGATTTAATGCCAACTTTTCTCACTCAATGAAATTGAAAGGGAAGCAAGTCTACCAAACTCAATCCTACAAGCAAGTATTACTCTGATTCCAAAACCAGAGAAAGATCCAACTAAATAAGAGAACTACAGGCCAATCTCTATAATGATTATAGATATAATGAATATAGATGTTTAAGTTTCTTTGATGAAACTTAAACATGAACAGAGTTGAAAAGGGGTTAAAGCTCAGTGTTCGAGCACCTTTCTGGCATGTATGAGAACCTGGGTTCAATCTTTAGCATGGTTATTTTTAAAAAATTAAACCAAGGAATATGAATAAAAACATCACAGAACAGTTTATCCAAATAAAGCAAATAATCTGAATAATAAATTCCACAAAGAAATAAAAATATTCTCCACATACCTCTCTGAAATTACATATTAAAGCAATGGCCAAATGTCACCATAGTCATTAGATTGATAAAATTAATGAGTAGCTAGTATTGGCAGGGATTCAGAAAAACCATTGCAGATTTGAAATATAAATTTCTTCAGATCATTTAAAAAATAACTTGACAAAATCCATTATCATTGAAAATAGGCACCTCTTTTGACTCAGCATTAGATTCCAGGGCATCTACCTCATGAAATTATAAGTATAGACACAGAAAGTAATATGGGCCCATGCTACTGACTGCAGATGTATTTATAAAGCTAAAAATCTTGGAAACCGCAGGAGCCATCAAAGAAGAGAATTGAATACACTTTGTAATACCAGCAAAGCAGTATTTTATACAACCAATAATAAGAGTACATTTGATTTATCTGCCTACCTGGAGGACTCTAAGAAACATACTAAGAAATTTGGAAGGGAAGAGCAGAAGGCAGGACATTTCCCTTCAAAGTTGTAAAACACTAAGATAAATTTATTCCATATATGAATTACACATGCATTTATCATGCCTTAAGCTGGGAATGAGAATTTAAAGCAAATGAGAAGGCCAAGGAGAAAAGATGATTCCCACTTTGTATATGTTTACTAGTCTTATATTAATCAGGAGTCGAATGGAAATCTCTAGCTGGAAGTGAAGAGGCAAAAGGAGAAGACTGCCCACGTTAAGCACTTCTATTCTTGTGAGATCAAATCTGGAATGACATGAGAATTTGTGATTCTCAGAAGAGACACCACAGGTGTGAAATGCAGGGATGGCAAAGGGCTCATGTTTTTTATCTGATTTACATGACATAGCCAGACATGATCTTTGTAACTTCACAGACCTACAGAGCACTGTAGATCAGATGTAAATGGAGATGCTTTTGCTCTGGGGTCTCAGGAAGGACTATTCTGATAGGCTTCTCACCTTTACTCTTACATCACTAGGAGGCCTGACACACTAAAGTAAAGTGTGTCATTGAATCTGTTCAGCTTCTGGGTTCCCTTGTCCTTGCCAAAAACACTGTGATGAGATTAAACTGCAGTAGCCAGCTCTACCACAGACGCGGACAGCAAATAAAGTCTTCCTTGGCAAGAAACTTGGTTTTGATTTTGTTACAGATGTTGTTTTAACTATATTTATGTTTTTATATACAATATCACAAAAATGTAAACTATGGAGCACTAGATTATAAAATTATAGGTCTAGATTATCATCTCTTCAAGTCAGTTGAATCTGTTACATAAAATAAATACCTAAGGATGGCTGTAATGACAAAATGCAAAAGCTTATCTGCATCAAGTTGTAAATGCTGAAGAAGTAGCAAATAAAAAATGTTGATATTTAGTTTTATTCATTTTATTTTTTTTACTTTTCTTTTTCAATATCGGGGATTGAACTCAGGACCTTGCACTTGCCAAGCAGGTACTTGTTCTACTGAGCTATCACCCAGCTCAATCTTAAAAGACATATTAGGTCACTTAAAAGGGAA
>NW_004524607.1:2854621-2856686 GCF_000260255.1 Octodon degus
GCTTATTCCACTGAGCTATCTCCCTGGCCCCCACAATTTTTTCATCTTTAATCTGTAGATGTAGCAGATTACACTAACTTTAGAATGTTAAAACAAACTTTCATTCATAGAATAAGTTCTACTTGGTCATGATGTTTTATGCATCTTCTGTTGCCCAATATAACCTGCTAGCATTTTGACCATTTTGCCCCAAGTTCAGTAGAGGTGTTGGTTTTTACTTTCTTTTGCTTTGTATTCAATGTGATTTTAGAATCAAAGTTATACTGGCTTTGTAAAGTGGTGGAAAAATGTTTTTGTTTCTATTCAGAGGAAAAAATTGGCCTGAGATTGATATTACTTTTTATTAAATATATAAGTAAATTCACCAATTATGTCAGCTAGGCCACAACTCTTATTTGTGGAAAGAATTTTTTGTAAATTCTAAACAAACGTATCTCATGATTTCTTTACCAAATTTTTAATAGTCTTTCATCCAGAAATAATTACATAGTTCTACTATAATTGTTTATTTGATGGTTGGATCATTTATAAAAAATAATTTTTGGAAAAGGTTGAATTTTCTGTTTATTTTCCTGATTGCAAGTTATAATTTAATTCTTCATTCTCTTTCTTCTGTTCTGGGGGACCCCACCTATGCTTATCTTATTAGACCTTCGACTATGTCCCACAAGCCTATTACCCTTTTTTCTAGTACTTTTTCTCTCTCTTTGCTTCCATTTGACTATTGAGCTCACTAGTTCTACCCTGTTCCATGCATCCATCTTTTATTGATTCTTGCATTTTTTCAGATACTTCAATTCGCTAATGTCTGTTTTAAACTGGAATTTTAGTTCTTAATTGAAATATGCTTCTGTTGACCCCTTTTATCTTTTTCTGCATTCTCTTTCACAGATTTCTGAGGTATGTGAGATCTCTGTCATCTCTGGAGTCAGTGCCCAGAACACACATTTAGGAGCTCTTCCCCCTCCAGGTCATGTATGTTTGTCCCCAGAGCACGTTGTTCACCTCACTCTAGCCTCTGCAGTGATTAAACTGTATTCCTAGGGTAAAGTTCTTCTTCTTAGGAATGGCCTGTATGGGATCTCTGAGGGATCCATCAGTGTTCTTCATTTCTGACTGAACCAGAAGTTTGACTTATTCTCACCTTGTGATCTGGAAAATCTCCTTTCCTATTGGGCTCTCACCAGAGCCGAGTCCAGCCTCTGGTCCTCATCCTGGACACCCACAGCTTTGGACTTGGCTGAGTCAGCAGGCAACACTTTCTAAAGATTTTCTGAGCTTCCTTTCTGCAGTCTCGTCTTCTTCACTGCACTGCAATGCAAATCCAGCCACTTGACCAAGGCTGACCTCCAAATTCTGCTTTTCCTGTCCTATGAGATGGTTAGCTCGGGCTTGGGCTCCACTTTTCCTATATCAGGTTTGCAGCATGCCCTGAGGGAGAAAACTCAGTAAGAATGAAGCATACTCAATGTGCTTCTCAATTTTCAAGAAGTAAAGCCCTAAGTTTTCTCACACCAAAGAAGAGTTGTTTTAAGTTTTCATACATTTTTCTATTAGAGCATATCAGCTAAATGCATTACTGAATTTCATGTAGGCAGATTGGTACATACTAATAACATGATTTAATCATCCCTCCATCACCCCCACTGTCCCATCTTAGTTTCATATTTGGTAAAGATCAATGTCTATAATGCATTTTGATCATATTCATTTTTGTAAGTTTATGTAATGATAAACTGATACTAGATCTATTTAACACAGGCATGGGAAGGGCCTTTTTAGATAGAGTGTCTAAATTATAAACAGTACTAACATTGTTGTATTTTATAGTCTAAAATTTCAAGATTTCACTTAAAATAAGACACCATTTAGGGACTAGGAAAGAGAGTGATGAGTGCAAAAATAAATTAGTGAGTCACACAGAGCGGAGGCTTCCTTGGACAACCTTGTGATCATGCCTTGAAATTATCCTTCAGCTTCTATTCTCTGACAACACAGAGAAAGACGTCCCTGCTGGAACACAGAGAGACGACCACAGAAGAGAAGGCAGTAATAGGCTAGAGGT
>NW_004524607.1:2856786-2858822 GCF_000260255.1 Octodon degus
TATAACTTTTGCCATTCCTGTGGGGAGGAATTCTTCCCCTCAACTCAGGCCCTGTGAGAAAGAGTGCAGAAAAACTACAGAGAGAGCTAAGAACTTCATACAGGAGTCAAGGACAATAGAGGTTATCGCTGGGACATTACTAGACCTCATTCACCTATGGTGAAAGACACATGTTTCTTATGAACAAGATATGAGCAAGATATTTGTCAGGGAAGAAGTCAAGCATCTTACAAAATCACCTGAAGTGAGTAACTGGAAGAAGTGTTGGGTCAAAATGACTGACATATACAAAGTCCCAATTCCAAACTTCTGGGAGAGAGAGCATGGTGAGTCCAGTTAGAGGAATGTGTCTACTCTGAGTTCACCCCAGCAGTACCAGTGTCGTATGGTCATAGCATGTAAGTATGGTCACTGATGGCTATACTTGTATACAGAGGTGCTATTAGGCCACGGAACATGGCCTGAGGCAGTATTCCAAAGGTTATCAACTATTTATAAGCTCCAAAGCACTGAATAACATAAATGCAAATAAAACATATAGAAAAATACAGAAAAAGAAACAAAAATGAGAAAATAAAATGTAAAAATAATAGATATCAGACAATACTCATGACATAGGTCAGTGAACATAAATGATCTACATTCCTCATCAGAAGACAATGACTTCTGGAAGAATTTATATAAAAATGATATGAAACCCAATTATGATATTCCCAGGATATTCTAAAACAAGGAAATAAATAAAGACAAAGAGTTATGCACATATGCAAATAAATAATACAAAATCATAGTATTAAAAATGCATTAATTTCATTACAAATAGTAACAAGATATTTTCTATTGTTGCTATGTTTCTATGTATTGATTATTGTTATGGGTTAAATCTAGTAGTCCCCCCCAAAGCCTCATGCAGCCATGGGGCAGACTTCTAGAGTTTGAGACTAACTCATAATCCTTTGGGATTATGGGTGTGAGTGCTACTTGGATTATGGGTGTGAATACTACTCCCAGCCTGGGGCAGAGAGCCTGAATGCAATTTAAGAGAGACAGACTTCCTGTCTGTAGCTATTGTTGCTGCTCTTGCTCTTTGCCACTGCCATGTACTGCTGCCTTCTGCCATGTGCCACTCTGCCTTGGAGCCAGCTGAGTACAGACTAAAATCTCCATTAACTGTGAGCTAAATAAACCTTTCCTTCCTTGATTTTGGGTGTCGGGTATTTGTCTCAGCAGCAAGAGAAGAGTTGCTGAGACAATTATAAAGATTTATGCACCTTGGGACATCCCACACCACTAAGCAGCACCTCCCCCACACCTCCAGCCCAGAAGGAATTTCTGCTGCTACCCAGAAACCCCCAGATCCAGTCATAGCCCAGGTCTGGTGAGTGTGTGGGAGAGCTTGTGGCTACCCTACACCAGCACGACATACCTGTTCCAGCCCACGTGCAGCTTGGGTGAGACCCTCTTTCACTCCCTTGGGATGCACCCCACCACTCCATAGTATCTCCACCACCCAGCCAACCAAGTAGGAATTGGTGTCCCATTCTGAACCACCAGATCCAGTCCTAGCCCAGACCCAGTGAGTGTTGGAAAGCTGACTCTCCCTACTACTCCATCTTGCCCCTCCAGACTCAGCTACAGCCTGGCATACAGGACTGGGCGAAAACCTGCAGCTGCAATCCCTGCAGAGAGTGTAGGGGAAAGAATCACCCAGCTAGGCCAGGAGAAGAACATCTTGTCAGAGGGGCACAACAGGTTCACTCCCAAGGGCAGCAGCAGAAAGGAGCTGAGCACAGCAACCAATTCAAGGTGGGCACAACTGTATAAATGCAAACTTTAGAGATCTGTATCTGAACTTCAGGAGGTGCTAAGGTTATAACTGCAACAAAGCTCTACAACAAATGTCAGAAGACAGTGCTATACAAAGACAATGAAAAGGAGCAAAATGCAATTTCAGAACCCAAGCCCACCCATAACAAGTGCAGAGCACACTAACACAGAACAAAGTGGGAATCACACAGCTGAAAGCAATGAATCAA
>NW_004524607.1:2865985-2879869 GCF_000260255.1 Octodon degus
TCAGGTACAGGATCTCAGGATAAATTCTGCGGGGATTTCACTGACCTTATCAGACCCAAAAGCTACAACTCTTGTTGCAAAGGTCCTGCTTTACCTTGGTCTTAACCATCCAGCAGAAAAGTATAAAAACGAAGTATAGGAAGTAAAGCCATGCTGTTATGTTGAGCTGTAGGGGACTCAGGTTAACAATTTCTGACATTGCCAGTCAAGCGGAAGACCCAATGTTATTATGAACTACTGGACTGTTTTAGAATATTGTGCTGAGTTAACACACCTATAATATTCAAATAACAGAACTTAACAAAAAAAGGAGATACAGATGAATGTCCATTTTGTATCTATGTACTCAAAATGTTTGGGATAGATATATAGTTTCATTCTCTTAATGAATAGAGGGATTTCTTCTAATAGTGTTTATAAATAGCATATCATGTATACATCTTGTACAGCATTTAACCACTAGGAAGAATGTATGCAATGTGTTAATTATTGAAACTGTCCTACCAATTTTGTTTGAACCTATCTCATTGCTATTTGTTTCTCAATAAAATTGTGGAAAAAACAAAAAAAAGTTTATGTGACAATCGGTAAAGATATCTAAAATATGTATATAAAACAAATAAATACATCTAGCCTTTGTCAATTAAAAGTGCAGATTTTTATAAGGATTATAAGAAATGATATTAATTCTAATGAATAACAGTGATTCAAAAGATATGGTTCATGTTTTAATTTTGAAAACACCAAATATTTTTTGGCACTGCTCATGAACAGTTTTTGGAAAATGACCTTAGTTTAACCCACAAATTAAACTTAAATTTATTTGGAAAATACATTCTCTGCCTTCAATAAAAGAAAATGAAAAATTACAGTTAAACTTTAAATGAAAAATTCCTGCATTTAGAAAATTTACAATAGTATTGTAAGTAACTGCTGGGTCAAAGAGGAAATAAAAAATGTGTACAAGAGCATTTTGTAAAAACTAATCTGCCAATTCCAGAAGGTTTTTGTAAATCTTATAGGATGTGTAGCTTTGGTCAGAGAACATTTTATGACTGGTTGTTTATGTTAATTATGAGATATAATGATATACAATAATAATCTATCCTTCAAAACTCTGATATTAGGGAAAGAGCTAGATAAAGGATTTAAGAATTGCATAATAATAAGTAAAAAAATCAACTAACTAATGAAAAAGCGCAAAACCTCAATAGAATGCAAAATAACATACTATTAGGCATAAAAGCAAAAATACTGGGAGATGTAGCATTGATTTTTAGAATCATATTTACTTTAAAATATATCAACTTATGATGAAAATATTTTTAGATCACTCAAAGAAAATGGAAACTATGTTTGGAAACTTTATGTTAATGTATAAACATTAAACTTAGATAAATGTAGATTTTTCTTGAACTTTTCAATGAAAGCAAAATTCAAAATGCTAAATATTGATAGATTTGAGGGTTTTTTGAGGCAAAATTTGAATCAAGTTGTGGATTGTTGCAAGCCAGTTAAGTAATTAGAAATGGGAGGAACAAAATAAAATAAAAATGCCAGGGGATGCTGGAGTGTAGGTCAGTGCGAGAATTCCCCTGGGTTCTAACCCTGTACTGAAAAAAAAAAAAAAAAAAAACACAGACCAGCCAGATAACTCAGCAGACTAAAGTGCCTGCTTAGGCAGAGTGCAATGGTTGGGGTTTGACACCCTCCATGCCCTGCCAGCCCCGCCCCTAGGATGTGCTGAGACAGTGATTGAGACTGGGTGTGGTGGTGCATACCTATAATTCCAGTGCTTGGGAGGCTGAAAATAGGAGAATCACTAGGAGTCTGATCTGTGTAGTGAGACCCTATTAAATAGACCCTGTAGACCCTGTACTAAATTTAAAAAACCCATAACCTCAAATGAAGAATGCATATAAATACCCCTCCACCACAGGCCATAATTCATCTTACCTGTCGAAAACTAGCATTCTTTCTTTTTTCCACATGTACTCCTTTGATTCTGCCTCATCAATCTGCCTGTGTCTGTCACCAATATGTCCTGAAATTATTTCCTACAAGGAGTCCAAAGCCTACCAGGGTGAGTTTGGTCTCCCATCTCCTCATGTGGGGGACCTGCTCAGACCCTGTCTGTTGACACAGCTGCTTTGGAGGTGAGGGTTAAGGTATGATTCAAAGATGAACAGGAAATGATGCTCTAGCCCTCAGGCCTCATAAAGCACTCTGTTTCCCTGGTCCATGAGGCCCAGCCAGGACAGCAACCATGGCACCAACATCATCACACAAGTGGAGCTGGACGCTATCCAGAAGATCAGTGTGATAATGTAATCTCCTCTATTTATGTGCCCTCAACAGCAATTCCTCTCTCTATCAAGATTCGGTCTCTCTGCTCTCACCCTGGTGGAAGCCCAGGCTGCATCAATGCCTTGGACATCTGACCCAGACTGTGCCTCACTGGAAGTCCAGTGCCAGAAAATTACCTCTCGGAGCAGGGGGCAGCAGCACGTATGTGACTTCAGCTCCTCATGGAATCCCTCATACTGACATTTTGCCATGAGTCCCTCCTTGGGAGCCTTTTTACCCATTTATCTGAATGATCTCTCTCTTCTGTGACATGGAAGTATGTGGAGATGGTTATTTGGATTGTCCCAGTGAGCCAGGCACCCTAGAATTCTTCCCCCATGACCTTCCCACATTGACTGACCTTTATATGTATAAGAGAGAAGCAACCAGAGGCTTCAGGTAGGCCCTGCAGAAGAGCCCAGGCAGCCCCACTCCAGTCAGCTCATGGCCCCAGAGGTGAAGCTTCTGGAACCTTTCTAGCCCAAACTACTCCAGTAATCACAGGGGAAGAGAAGCTTGACAGTAGTCACAGGAGAAGAGAAGCCATTGGGTGAGCTTAACCACCACAGGATCTGACAGAGGATACACATCTTGTGGACATCATTGCAAGGGTCATCTCATAGCTATGTTCCCACACAGGCATGGGCCTTGGGTCTTAAGTCCCAGCAAGCAAAACCAGCACCACAGCTACCCACAAGGCCCCATTCCCACTGACTTTGTTCACTTCCTACAAATTTTATAGACTCTGGTTTCTCTCAAGGGATGTGTTTGGGTTTTTTCTTTTGTCAGGGATCAAAAAAGAATTTTGAGGGGTTGAGGGACATGTCCTTATAAAGTTAGATATTGCCTTGCAACAGTGAGAACAATGAAGTCTTTTATTTAACTATTTTCTATAACAATAAATGAGTATGTCTACATTTGTGCATGCACTGATTGTGTTTGTTTATTTCTGTTGAAATAAACAAGCATCTCTTCTTTCCTTGCCCAATAAACCTAGAAAACAAGACAATGGGCTTTAGGAAAAAAGGTTAAGTCCTAAGTGAACAACCCATTCCTTGACAAAACAGTACATTTTCTGCAGGGGGGGGGGGAGGTCAGACCTGCAGATAGGGCTATTATCTCTTCCTCTGGTCTCCTGGGTGGCTCCTAGTAGGATTTTCAGTTCAGTGCCAACCTTGAAGATGTGCTGGAAGGTTGCAGAGTACAGGATATCCTCTTAAGTAGAACCACTACTGCTTATCTTGGGATAGCTATTCTTAGGGATGGTTGTGTATGTACAGCAGCATGTGTTCACTGCCCACTGCCTCCTGCACCTGTTTGCCACCAGCTTAGACGCATCTCCTACACTATTGGTGGCCCATAGATCTCAGGACCTTCTTCTTCATATCAAGTGTGGGCAGTGTACTTTGATCTCCCCACATACATTTTGTGGGCACTATGGCTTCTCCATTCACTACCCAGGGATTCACAACTTCTCTCTGTTCTCAGCCTCATGCAGGCTTTTTCTGGATCATGTTAGACACAGATATTTCCAGATACAGGTGATAAACCATTTAGTGGCCCTTCTGTCTCTACCTGTGTCCAGAAGGAAACCCTGGGTCACACAAGAGGGCAAATTCTGCCCATCCTGTACCTATAACCACTGCCAATCCTGTAGAAAACTTGCAGTTCAAGAGTGCCCTGGGTAAGGCACAGGGCCTGGTTGAGTGCTGTGGTATGGTGGCCTGGCATCCAAGCTGGGTAGAAGAGCAACAGGCACTTCAGCTGTGCAGATAGCCTCCACTCCATCTCCTGGCCATGGTTTTCTATGTTGTTTGTCTGAAAATCCTCAGATGTGAAATAAAAGTGGAAGAAGCAGGGTGCACCTACCCCTGGCTGGTCTGGGTGGGTAAAGGCCCCACACTGTGCAGCATATGGTAGGGAATGAGCTCAGCTGTTCATAGATCAGCCATACATATGCTGAGATGATGGCCGGCACCACCTGGGCTCTCTTACAGGCCAGGAGCAGACCAGTGGCCAACACTTCACTGTTGTCTGACCCTGCAGTGAGTCCTCTCCCCCTCAAAGTCAGTAGATAGCATCATCTGGATCTACTCAAGTACTCTAATTAGGGTGCAGCTTCTTACAAGGCACTAGTTCCTCTTCATGTTCACATCTATCAATGACTTACTCTCAGGAAGTGGTGTTGAGGATGAGGAATTTCTCAAGCAAGAGTTCCCATGAATGAGGGTTTTCCACATATATGTAGGAAGGAATGTTACATATTCCACTCCTCATCTGATCCTGAATCTCCTTGGATTTCTGTATACCAAAAGGCAAGGCCAGGGCTGGGATGTGGCTCAGTGGTAGAGTGTTTGTTTACCATACCCAAAGTTGTGGGTTTGAAGCCCAGTACAAGGGCCCATAGAAGATGACTTCCAGCCAAGATGAATCCCCTGGTGTAGATGCCTATCTTCTATGAGGTAATCATTTTTAGTTCTGGAAGTACTCTGGGGCAAACACGCAAATCATTTAACTTGTTCTCAAAGTGAATTTGTTGCTGAAGCCAAAGTGTGCAGTCTGATGCTCAAGACTGTGTCACAGAGCATCTGTCACCCCTTTAAATTTGCAAGGATCATACATTCTGATGGCAGAACTAACAGAGAACTATGTTTAAGGGGATCTGCTTTAGGCCATATATCTTTCATAAATTAGGGGAATGTTTGCTTTAATAGGAAACTGCTAAGCCTTTTTCCAAAGTGATTGTAGCAACTGGCATTGCCATCAACAATAAATGAGAGTCATAGTTGTGAATGTTCTTGTCAGGCATTTGGTAGTGTTCATTAATTTCTTCTGGCCCAAATGACACATAGGATTATTTTCATTTTAATTTTCTTTTTACCTAAAATTAATGAATTAATGACACAGGATGTGATTTCACGTATTTTTCATCTGTAAATCTTTATTGGCAAAGTGACAATTCAAATATTTTGCTCATTACTTAACAAGTTGCTTAGTCCCTAACAAACAATAGGTGAAAGTTTTCACACATTCCATAAAAAAATGTCTTCAAGTTTTCTACTAGAAGCAATCAAATCTTTGATCTGTTCTAGTTATCAATTTATTACCTTCCAACTTCACTTTCTTTGCTTGATTGGTGAAGATGTATCTGGGCCTCTTAAATAGTTTTCCTTCACCTGTTGGCATTGCAGTCTTGCCAATGGATGGCACTACAGAGACAAAGCTGGAGGAAAAGTCACCTGCTTCCTGGTTATAGACAGCTTCTTCTATACCCTCCACAGTGTTGACAAGGTCTATCCCAGAAGAGAGATCATTACATCTATGATTCCTTTATTCTTTTTTGCTTCCTATAAGCCAACCTACTATTACTTTACTTCTCTGTTATAGCCAATAATTATTTATTGAACTTTCCCTATTATTGTATGATGTAAGATACTGGCATAGAATCATGTGGATACGTATGGTCAAAAGCATTTGATAAATGGTTTATTCCATCTGCATTTAATTATCTCAGGAGCTTTGTCAAACATCAGTTGATTTTACTACACATGTGAGTCTGTTTCCAGAATCTGAATTCTATTCCATTGATCTGTTTGGCTATTAATTCATCCTTACTATTTTGATTATCATATTTTATATCGAATCTCAAAATCAGTTAGTGTAATCTCTTCAACTTCATTCTCATTCAATATTGTTTTGGCACTAATTCCTTTGCTCTTCCATGTAGTCCTTCACTTATCAAATTCTACCAAAAAAGAAAGGATGCTAGTTGTTATTGTACTGAAGCTAGATCAATTTTGGGTGAACTGACATACGAAAATAAATATTTGCAACCATAAGCATGATATAGCCTCCCTATTTTTGAAAAGTATCTTTGATGCATCAATGATTTTAGTTGTCAACTATACTTATTTTGTACATACTTTGTGTTAAATTCTAGGTATTAATTAACTCTTGTTTTATCATAAATGATTCTTTAAATTTTAAAGCTTCCTATAGTTTTATTTTTTTAAGTTGACTTTGTGGGGCTGAGGAGATAGCTTGGTGGCATAAGCACCTGCCTGGCAAGTGCAAGGTCCCAACTTCCATCCCTGGTACTGCATGCCGTGCTGGCCCCAGAACCCGGGTGTGCTGAGCAGACACCTGTAATCCCAGCACTAAGAAGGTTGAGACAGAAGGATCACCACAAGTTCAAACTGTGTAGTGTGACCTTGTATCTAACTAAATAAATAAAATTGACTTTGTATCAAACCTTACTAAATTTTCAAATCAGCTCTAGGAGCTTTCTTGTAGACATTTTGGGATTCCCAAGAGACTATCATATGATCAACAAAGGTAAGTTTATGTGTTCATTTCTTTCTTTTTTCCTTTTCTTAAAAAAAATCTTTTTGGCAAGTGCAAGGGCCTGAGTTCAATCTCTGGTTCCACCATAAAAAATTAAAAAAATAAAATAAAATATTTTATGCATTTGGTACAGGATCTCACTACACAGCTCAGGCTCATAGTGATCCTCCTGTGTCAGCCTCCACAGTGCAGGAATTACAGGTGTGTGCCACCATGCCTGGTCTTGGGGGCCTGCATTGAGCACCGGGAGTAGGACCAGCATGGCATTTATTACTGGGGCTTGAACCTGGGTTCCTTTGCTTGTTCCTGCAGCCCCCCTTCATTTCTAATTGATATGTCTTTGTTTCCTTTTTCTTGTTTTATTGTTTTGGGCAATAACTCTGCTTAAAAAAATATTGAGTAGGAGAGCAGATAGCAGAAAATTTTGCTTTGTTTACCATTTTACAATAAAAGCTTTCTACTTTGCACTATGACACACTCATTAGAAATATTTGTCTTGATTATGAGTTTGTAGTATGTACTTTTTGTCAGGTTAGGAAAGCTCTATTTACGCTTGATTTACTGAAAGTTTTTTATCATGAATGTATCTTGAATACTTCCTTTTGTGCATTATTGAGATGATGATTGTTCCTCTAGAAGATCTGTTGATATGGTGCTTTCTAACATTTAATTTTCTAATATTGAGCCAGTTTTGTATGCCAAAGATAAATTGGTTCAGTACAATGACAACTAGTATCCTTTCTTTTTTGGTAGAATTTGATAAGCAAAGGCCTACATGAAAGAGCAAAGGAATTAGTAGTGCCAAAACAATACTGAATGAGAATGAAGTTGAAGTGCTTACACTAACTGATTTCAAGATCCACTAGCTCCTCACTCCTAACCTTAGTTCCCAGAAGTGAAGCACTTGGATTAAGTATAACTACAAAATCAGTTCTTGGTGATATGATTAGTTATGACTCAGGCTTCAAAGTTGATTCCTACATTCAATAAATATTTATTCAGATCTGCTATTCTCCTAAATCATTTGACTAGGGAGAGCTCTGCTTAGCTTTCTCATGAGGTAAGCCTAGACCTATCAAATTTTACTTGTAAGATCTTCAACAAGTCATTCAACTCCCCAAGCCCTTGTTTTTAATCTATCAGGCAGAAACAATAATTACACTTATGCATCCCCAGATACAAGGCTCACTTCCTCAGTTCTTTAAGTTCTATTTAATGGAGCTACCTCACTGGAATCTTCTCAGTGTGCTCACTGAACTGGCCATCGAGACCAGGCATGGTGGTGTACACCTGTGACCCCAGCACTGGGGGAGGCTGAAAACATGAGGATCACTACAAGTCCAATCTCTGTAGTAAGGCTTGAAAGGGGAATATTGTGACAGGGGAAATAAGCATCATAGCATCCTTGTACTTCAGCCATTGTCTCAACCTCGAGGGCAGAGTGTGGGGGATCATCAAGGTGGAACTCCATCAGGGCCAACCTCTGAAGGACCTAGGCAGTGTGCTAAGACATAGGAGAGATCCTGAGGTGCACAGGAAATGGTTTGGCTCCCTACCACCAACTGGACGCATTTAGCTTCCAACACTCAAGAAATTTTACAAAGTGCTAGCCTTCTAGATGATTTCTCTGCCATGTGTTTTGGTCCAGTTGTCTCTCTTTTGGACCTAGCAGCCCACAAAGGGTTGCTTGCCCAAGACGTCCACCCTGGGGAAGTACTTCATTCCCCTTCGGCCCCGTGAAGGGAGCATTCGTACACATGTGTTCATGCTCCGAGGCAGTGGGCTGATCCTCCTCTCCTGATCGGCATCTCTGGCCATGCAAAATAAAAGAGCTGAGCCTGGCAGCCTCCCTGCTCATGCTGCGGCACAGTGTGTCTGTGCATCATTAAGCAGCTGCCACAGTTCCCCCCAGAGATTGCTACATTTCAGAGCTGGGTGAGGTAATGGGGATATTTAGCCCGAGTTAAGCTTGTAAAAGTGCTTTGGGAATCTCTGGAATGAAAAGAGCTGTGCATACCCAAAATGTTTGTTATTAATTACACAATGTATGCCCAGAGTTGGAGAAAAGAGTCCCAATTGGGTTGGGTCTCTTACCTAGTAAAACTGACTACTTTGCATGCACAAAACTCAGCTGAGATGTGGAATGCAGTAAAATAAACTTCAGGCAATAGTTAGGGGTGGAAATTTTTAAAATTATTTTCCAACCTACAAGATGGGACTATTGATGATTGTTGCATCATTTAGAGTGCAGGAAGGTGTTGCAGCAGTAACTTGTACGAATTCACTTATAAGGAGTTCTTCTGAGGGGCCAGACAAGCTTCTCGGGATAGTGGCTAGATTATCACAAGGGTCCTAGGCATGTAAGGCTGGTCACAGACTCAGAGTCCTGCAAAGGAAATACAACCTCTCCTTCCCGCCCTTGGAACACAGCCAGGCGTGACTCAATTAACTGAGGGGACTAAAGATCTTGAAGGCAGCGGGACAGGGGAGGGGGACAGGACCTTAAGCCAGTCCTTCCCTCCTGGGGTGGGACAGGTGGTAGGCAGCTTAACCCAGCTGCTGAAGATTGGAGGAGGTCCAGCCCAGCAGGCAAAGTTTTGCATCCAAGCGAGATGTAAGAGCACAAGCCAAGAGTTTCTTTCTAGGGGTGTAATGTAAGTGTCTATGTGTGCCGAGCAGTGCAACCAGGAGTGTGGGAAGGGCAGGTGCATGGATGTCCACCCCCAAGGACTGTAGCTGCTGCCAACATGAGACCCAAGCTCCATCATTCACCCCTAGGAGGAAGACTAGCCATCACAACCCACAAGAGGGGCAGGAAACCAGTAAGAGAAATAACCAAGTCAAGGGATGAAAAGAATTCTAAAATTTCTCTAAAAAGTTTATTTGGGGAAATCATTCCAATTGGAGGTACAGGTTTGAAACTGTATTTACATAGAACTTTATGTAAGATTTCCCATATTAAGAATAGTAATAACCATGGAAGAAAGAGGACTAGAGCTCTTCCTTACAGAAAGAGAGAGAGAGAGAGAGAGAGAGAGAGAGAGAGAGAGACAGAGAGAGAGAGAGAGAGAGAGACAGAGAGACAGAGAGACAGAGAGACAGAGAGAGACAGAGAGAGAGACAGAGAGAAACTCCCTTCATGCACTACTGCTAAGCCAAAACTAGCCATCAGAAGTGAAATGCAAAATTAGGATGGACAACCAGAAAGTAAGATCTGTATCTCAGCTCAGTTGTCTCTGCCAAGTGCCAGGTGGTGCCCGCAAGGCCCCTGCAATGCACTCCCTCTATGTCTGCAGTTTGTTCCTGAATGGTTGTGTGTACCCACATGGATGATACAAATGAGAGTCTTGTAAAATTTTCATCTTCTCAGCATTCTCAGGAGCATATACTATGCATATCGTGGGGCACAGTGTTACTTGGACTTGGAGATGCACACTTAGAATCCCAAAACTCTTGGAGACTGAGGTAGGAAAATCACAAATTCAAACACAGACTGGACAGTTTAGTGACATCCTGCCACAATTTAAAACAAAAATTAAAGTTTGGGGAGATAGCCTGGTACAGACTTAAGATCCATTCTTTGGCATCACACTTAAAAACCTAAAATCATCAACAGCAACAACAACAACAAAAAAAAAAAAACACAGTATTATGCATGTATCAAATGATCACTAATCATCCAAAATTTCATACTCCATCAGAATAATGCATTGAAGATTCTTCACAACCAATGCATCCTGTCAGCCTTCTCCTTTTAGGACATTGTCAGCAATCTATGGGGTGTGTGTGTGTGTGCACGCACGTGCACGTTATATGGTACCAAAGCAAACTTTTTTTAACCTCAATCTCTTTCATTTTTCTTTTTTCATACATTGGGTCAACTTCCTGCACAAGCATTGTGACTGAGAAGTAAGACACTGGTTCTCAAAATGTCAGAGAGCACCTGCTCCCATCTTAGAGCTGGTTTTCTGGGTCAGAGATGGTAGAATACTCAACAGAATACCACCAAACTCCTATAAGTCACCCCAGTGCGACTCAAGACTGCACCATGCTTGTGTGGTGGGGACACCTGTAGGGCTGGAGATGCATCCAGGTGTCCAGGCCTCGGCTGTGGAGACCTGATCATGTGGGCTCAGAGTGATATCTGATCACACTGAGGAGGTTCTTAGGCACCAGGGGCAGGAAGACATGCTGTCAAGTTCCAGCCATTTAGAAATTAAAACAATATCTAAGACTGCATCAAACATACATGCTTCCATGAAACAGCACAGAGAATATAAATCCAGAGCCCGCGTGTCTCTCCAGTGGCACTGCATTCTATATGTGAAGTTCTGCAGCCCACCACACCTTTGCAGGCTCTCTGAGCTTATCCCCATAGTGTTTGATATCCCAACAGTGGTATAAGATTAATATACCTGGCCAGCTTGGCAGAGGCACTCTCTAAAGACAACCCTGAACAAGGAAGCTCTGGCCCTGTGCTGTGTTGATTTCAGGGATCTATCCTGAGTGTCAACTAAATTCATCCTGACCTTACAACATATGTTTCCACTTAATTTTTCAGAGCCATAGATGGTAATCAACTTACAGCAAATCTTTGTCTCCAACACAGCCACCTGGCTTCCCACAGCAAATCTCCAGGCAGAAAACTCTGAGAGAGGAAGAGAAATGGGATGCTCTATAAATGTCGGCTATTGTAGGTGTACAGAAAGAAAACTTGATTTAGATCAGAAAGATTGTGAGATACATTCTGTAATTCAGGTCCTTAGAGGCACAAGAGATTTTCTCATCAGGATCCCCAAGAAGATAAGTCAGGACTCTGAGATAGTGTTCCTCAGGTGTTAATGTGCATACCAGTCAGACAAGGCCTTGTTAAAATGAAGATTCAGAGAAGAGTGGTAGTGGGTCCTTGGAAAGTATCTAAATACCAGGATCCTGTGCTCAGCTAGCAAGACCCTAAGCTGCTGCAGTCCTCTGGACTGAGTTCCACAGATAAATTACCAGCTCTAAAGGGTCACTGCCCCAGAGGCCACTTGTCAGGGCACCAAGGGGACATGACCCTCCCTTCCACTCTGATGCACAATTTCCGCCCCATTTTTCCCTCTTACTCTGATGAGAATGCCAGAGAACCCCCATGTGAATTCAGGGTATTTTGCAACAGTGATTAAGGAAAAGCGATGCTAGCACTGCAGTGTATCTGTTTCTTACAAGTTCTTGCTCTTTAATCTTTAACTCATGCTGGGTTTGTGAAAGGCAAGTTTGGATTCCACGACATGGTCACTGCTACTCTTTACATTCAAAGGAATGTTTGGATTTGGATTTTGGTATAAACCTGGAAAACAGCTCTGTGCCTCTGCTGTACTGTGTCCTTGTGGGGCATGACATGTGTTTCTGAGCTCAAGTTAGTCCCACTTCCTGTGCTTATGGATGCTGAGTCCAGCACCAAACTCATTCATTACCACAGTCACAGTAAAGTGGCTGAGCAATCAGGGATTAACAGGACAGCTGGTTTGCATGAAGATGGGCCTCAAGTGCCAGGCCTAACTTCAAGGAGACACGCAGTGACTCAACCCACCACTTGAAAGGTGGAGCTGTGTCCACCCACATGGGCCTTCTCTGCCTGCTCTGACAGTCCACACTCCATTACCTCTTCCCGGGCATGTTGTAAACAATGAAAATCTAATATGTACTTATTTACCAATTTACTGTTGTCCTAAAGATAACTCTTTCCCAAAAGCCTTACCAGGATTTGTGACTAGAATACAGGATCTATCAGAATCAAGATGGTAGACACCACCGTGTTTCCACCCCTCACCAAAGGCATAACTAACGCTTAAACCAGATTTTTTTTTAAATAATTTTATTGAGAAAGAAGTATAATGAGACAGATTAAAAACAGGCTGGTAGGACAGTTACAATAATTAATACATTGCATATTATTGTCTTGATAATAGTTATTCATAGTACAAGATGCAGACATGATATCTAAGCACTGTTAGTTCAAAACTTCTCATTGAACTAAGAGAAAGTAGCTGTATATCTATGCTATTTTGTATATACAGATATACATATATATATTTTTTTCTTTCACTACAAAATAGTCCTTCATTTATATCCTCCTTTTTTGTTAAACCAGATTATTAAGATTTAATGCTACTTTGTAAAAAGCATTCAAGAAAATAATTCTATAACCTTCTTAAACAATGCCACACTTGGGGCCGGGGAAATGGCTCAGTAGAATAAGCACTTCCATGCTAAGCACAAGGGCCTGAGTTCAATCCCCGGTTCCGAAAAAAAAAAAAAAAAAAAAAGAATACCACATTCAAAAACATTTTCAGTAAGGAAATTCTGCCACCTGACTATTTCCCTGTGCTAAGCATTTTAAAAGAAAAAGGGGAATGAAAGGTCAAAACTACCATGAGTTTTGCTTTTTACCTCCTACCTGCTTATGAACATCTTTCATAACATGTCCCCTGTTGTCCTAAGACAAAAATTACAAAATTACAGTTCAGTGCAACAAACAAATCCTGGAAAGGGAAGCCAGCAATTCCTGCTACTAATAGTTTGCAGGTATTACTGTCAAACCATATAAACAAAGTGTATGTGTCTTTTTAATTCTATACATTTATGGTGAACATACAGATAAAAGACAAGCTTTATATAAACATCTTCAGATAAAAGACAAGCTTTTTGGTATCACACATCACACAGCACAGCTCAAGAACATGTCAGTCATCACAGAAGGTTTTGTTGAACAACAGTGGTCCCAAAAGATACACACCAGATTGACAGTGGTCGTCATCTCTCTTAGAAATTGAGATTTGAGCAAAATAACCCAATATAGTCCAAAGGTCCATAATAGTAGTGGGTTATTATCAGAACTGGCAATTGTCTGAAGTTGTTGACTTGAGCCTTTTGCAGCTCAGCATATTAATATAGCATCACATTTTATACCTTGTGGTTATACTTTTCTGCTGGAGGGTTAAGACCAAGTTAAGCAAGACCTATACAAGTAAAAATGTAACTTTTGTATCTGCCAAAGTCAGTCAAATCCCCTCAAGATTTATTTAGCCTGAAGCCATGTATAGCATCTTGTGTTATTTTGCTGAATTCAAGTACCTACAATCTTTGGTTTGGCATCAAGTATAAAAAATTCCTTTAAAGACTTCTCCAAATACAGCTTCTCTAACAACAATG
>NW_004524607.1:2879969-2882157 GCF_000260255.1 Octodon degus
GATGCCCATCACCTGAGGAAAGGTTCAAAAAGATGTGGTATTTTTACACAATGGAGTATTATTCAGCTATTAAGAATGATAAACTCAAAGCCTTTATATTGAAGTGGATGCCACTTGAACATATACTCATAAGTGAAATAAACCAAACACAGATGTGTAAATATCATATAGTCTCCCAAGTATAAGAACTCAAAAGAAGACATGCAAATATAAAGATATAATATAAGGAAAATGAAGGCAGGATCTCAAGGACTAAGTAATTAAGAGAGGAAAAGGAGAAGAGATAGGAAACTTGACAATGTCAAGCCATACAGTTATACGTAGAAAATGAGCAAGGAAATGATCCTGAGAATCTTCAGAAGATTTTTTAATCTAGCAGTTAATTGAAAAGACTCTCACCCTGACTAACTCTATATACTGATACCTGTGAACTAAGCTACTGCACTGCAGATGGTAATTTGTAGTAGTAGTTTCATGCTTGGAGTGCCTTTCATTCTGGTATTCTGAATATGGGCTGCTTGTCATGACATGTGCCAGTTGCTGCTATGATGTCTCTTGGGTAGGTGGATGTTCAAGTAGAAGGGGCTGGCGAATGAAAACAAGAGACAGGAAAATGAATATTGTGGGACTGTCCTGCTTCAAGGTTGTATATGGTGAGATTTTTGGACTTATGTGCAAACATGAGAAGTATATAATTCTTTATGCCTTTTTAAAAAATATATTCTAATTTTTAAATGTTTTTTATCATATTCTTTAGGGACTTAAAGTTCAGCATATCAATACTTGATGAAAAATACCTGTTCCATATTATGCCTAAGATGTTTGATATGCAGACAGATAGTGAGGTTAAGCTTAACAGCCTAAGTTGTTTGATAATAACAATAAACTTATCTTCTGGATGGTTAACAACCTAAATATGCAGGTCAAAATTATAGAAAAAGGAGGGTCACAAGGAAAGCCAACATTTTGGCCCTAGCCCTCTAAGGTCAATTAAGACTCAGGACATATGAGAACTTGTACTGTAACATCATGTAACTCAGTATTTCCCAAATTTTCTGATCAAGAAGATTATGGGGCCTAAAAAGAAAGTGATCAATGATGTAGAGTGTGCCTAAGGAGAGTCACATGGAGAGAAAACAGTCTTTCAGGCTTTCACAGAGAGCACATTGGCCAAGCAATGGCCGTGACTCATCCACATGGCTGACACTGACAAAGGTTCTACAATCTGAGGTACAAGATCTCAGGATAAATCCTGAGGGGATTTCACCGACCTTATCAGACCCAAAAGCTACAACTCTTGTTGCATAGGTCTTGCTTTACCTTGGTCTTAACCATCCAGCAGAAAAGTATAAAAATGAAATAGAAGAAGTAAAGCCATGCTGTTATGTTGAACTGTGGGGGACTCAGGTCAACAATTTCTGACATTGTCAGTCAAGCGGAAGACCCAATACTATTATGGGCTACTGAACTCTTTTAGAATATTTTATTGAGTTTACACACCTATAATGTTCAAATAGCGGAAATTAACAAAAAAAGGGGATATAGATGAATGTCCATTTTGCATCTGTGTATTCGAAGTTGTTAGAATAGATATATAGTTACATACTCTTAATGAATAGAATGATTTGTTCTAATGGTGTTTGTAAATAGGATATCAAGTTCGCATCTTGTGCAGCAATCAACCACTAAGAAGAATGTATGCAGTGTGTTAATTATTGAGACTGTCCTACCGATTTGATTTGAAACTGTCTCATTGCTGTTTTCTTATCAATAAAATTATGGCAAAAAAATTTTTCTGAACTATAATAAGCATCATACTAAACACTACACTACACACACACACATACACACACACTTTACAAAAAAGGTACAGATCAAGCAGTATTAGTTTGATAATGCATAATCTGAAATGTTGCAAAATCTGAAAGTTTTTGAGCATCAACATGATACCAACTGGGAAATTCTACATCTGACCTCATATTACAGGTCACAGTAAAAATACAGTAACCTAAAAATAGTGTATAAAGGCCAACAGTGGCAATGCGCACTTACTATCCTGGGAGGCTGAGGCAAGAAGATCAAAAGTTCAAGCCCAGCCTATGCTTAGCAAGGTCCTATCTCAGAAATTAAAAATAGATTTAAAAAGGGCTGGGGTATAGCTCTCTCTCTCTCTCTCTCTCTCTCTCTC
>NW_004524607.1:2883470-2888544 GCF_000260255.1 Octodon degus
TATAATCATAATAAGATAGATATACAGCTACCTACTATTAGTTCAATGAGAAGAAAGGTTTGTACTAATATTGTTTAGACAAGATATCATGTCTGCATCTTGTACTCTGAATAACTACTACAAAGACAACAATATGTAATGTATTAATTATTGTAACTGTCCTACTAACCTGTTTTGAAACTGTATCATTGCTGTTTTTCTCATTAAAATGAATTTAAAAATTAAAAAATAAAGATTAAAAAACAAAAAAAGGAAATTGAGGCTTGAAAGATGGTAGAAAGGGCGTTACTTTTTCTTCTTAGATATATGCCTCTTTGGGTCTTCTTTCAAAGAGTATGATATTTTTTAATACCCGAAAATCATTGAAAATTAGATGTGTTGGCTGAAAATCTGACTTTCCCTTAAATGTGTTTGGGGCCATATTGTGGTTGTATCCTGCTTCTTTATGTATATGTTGGAACAGAATGGAAACTAAGTAGACGTGGAGAATGTCCACATAGACCCAGTTCTGTGAACAAGGCAAGCATATCTGTGCTGATTTCTTTTATGTGTATGTTACAGATAAGAGAGTGGAGGAATGGAGATTTTAAAACTGCATTTTTGAATTCAACTTAGCTTAACCACTTAACAGTTTACCCAGAGTGTCACTCTAGCAGGCGTCATTTCAACTGGTTGATTCTTATATTGAATAAGTTTGATGAAATTGCTATTTTATATTTCTTGTCTTATTATCTTATGAAACTAATAAAAAACGTGCAACTTTTGGTCATCTTGTACTTAAATAATTGACTTGTAAGTGGTTAATTTACCAAATATTCATTAAGCACCTATTGTGACCAGACCTGACATTAAGATAAAGGGGATGAACATAAGCCTGCAGGAGCTTACAGTCCAGGAGAAGACAGACCTAGAAGTAGAGTATTCCATGCCTGGGGCCAGGTGTGTGGATGGAGGGCATGAGGCCAGTGATTTGGGAATTCAAGGAGGTTGCTCAGAAAGCACTGAAGATCAAAAAAAAAAAATCACAGTTCAACTTGCTTAGAAAAGAATGTGCACATACTGATGAGGTAAAGGAAGACTCTTAAGAGATAAAATGCCTTAAAAAGCAGCATGAGTAGGATGAGGGGTGACTTAAACTCCTGCACCTCCTTTGTTCTTGAGCAAAATGCTTGACAATCTGAGGCTGGCAGGATGGGTAAGATCCAGTGGATCAAAGTCACAGAAACCCAACACACTGCTGGCCTGGGCACCTGGCGGTGCTGCCATTTCTTCTTTATCCCTGAGTGGATGGAGTAATAGGGTTAATGTCAGCATAGGCAGCAGCCACCCTCCTGGAGCCCTGACTGTGTTCATTTTTCCATGCTAAGAACAACTGTCCCTGTTTCCACCCACCACACAGACCTCAAAAGTAAGCACCATGTTCCCATTTTGTAGAAGGGAAAGCTGAAGTGGAAATGTCTTTCCCAAAACCTCATAGTGCTGTGGAAGCTCAGAACTGTCTCAAGGCTACAATGTTCATACCCCAGTGCTTCTAGAAGCCACTGATGATCTTTGGGATGAGGCTGCTGACCCACTTCCCAGAGGGGTTTTGGAAATTGACTCTAACAAAGAATTCACATTCACAGTCTTGTTATCTTGAAGGACAGGCAGCACACAGGCCTCTTGGTTTAGTTTGGTTTGGTTTGGTTTGGTTTGGTTTGGTTTGGTTTGGTTTAGTTTGACCCAGGGTCTTTGTATAACACACACACACACACACACACACACACACACACACACACACACTTTTTTATCCTTTTTAAATGTTGGGCCAATTTTGTTAAATTGTCCAGACTGGGTTCAAATTCTTGATCCTCCTGCCTCAGCCTCCCAGAGTGTTTGGATTACAGTGTGTGCTGACACAACTGGCTTAGAAATCTGTTATGACAGAGCACCATTTTTCTTCATAATGGGCCTGCATCCCCACAGCAAAAGAGTGGCCTGAGTTTTACAGGGGGCATAGCCACAACCCTAACAAGCCTAGGCAGATTTCTATCCATCTCTTTCCAGATCCAGGGGCTCACAGTGGCTGTAGTATGACTCCAGGGAATGGCTTTGGACTTACATTCTGATCATGGAATAATTTAAGTTCTGTCTCTTCCATGATCACAGCCAGCAGCTTCTGCATCACACACTAAGCACATCTCCTGCCCTCTCTACCCAGCTTCTGCCACTTTCCAAGGCAGGTGTAGCCTCCTCACAGAGCAATAGCCTCTGGGCCCACTGGATGATCCTCAGCACTCTGCACCTCTAGCTGAGGGACAGTGTAAGCGCAGCACTCACACCACCACTGCCCATGCCCATGTGGGTGATGCTCCTCCCCATTGCCTCCTGGAAGCTTCTCCACTTTCTTGTTTAGAGAGAGCCACAGACTGGGAAAGATATTTTCAACCAGTTACCAGATTGCTTTGAACTCCACCCTGAACCCCCGCGAGGTGTGCTTAGAATTCCATTCCAAATGGAAGTTGCTGGAGCTGAGAGATAATCTGAACCAGAGTGGCAGTGGGGCCACATGTGTGACCCTAGACCTTGCTTTCCTACCAGGTCATCATGTGGAGACTGAGGCCTGAGCCTGAGGAGTCCAGCTGTGCTCTAAATTAGCGGTATCCCTGCCAGCATGTAGTGGGGGACAAGGATAGGCTCTTTGGTTGGGTTTCCAAAGGCACCTCCACACTTCTGGAACCCCAATTCTGTGCATTTATCACCAGCAACCATAAAATCAGAATTATCTTTCTCATTATTATTGCTTAGTGTCTTAATTACTTTTCTCTTAATGTTGAGACAAAATACCCGACATGCAAAATTAAGGAAGGAAAGGTTTATTTAGCCCAAAGTTTGTGAAGTCTTCAGTCTGTACTTAACTGGCTCCAAGGCAGATTGGTACATGGCAGAGGGCAGCAGTTCATGGCAGCAGAAAACAGCAAGAGCAAAACAGGGGGAGCTGCAGCCACAGCAAGCAAACCTCTGACCCTTCTTTGTATCACTTTCGGACTGTCTACAGGTAGCACTCACACTCACAATACCAGCATTGGATTACAAATTAATTACAAATTCTAGAAACCTACAGCCAAAGACTGCATGAGGCTTTGCGGGGAAAACGAGACACAAAATGTTGCACTTAGTATTTGTATTCCTGTACTAAAAAGTTGTTCCAGGTACAAGAGTAAGCACAGGGACCAAGCCCAGGCACAGAGTGGGTGAGACCCTCTTCCACCCCCTTGGGAAACCCCCCAACACTCCACAGCACCTCCCCCACCCCGCCCACCGAGTAGGAATTTCTGCCGCGTTCCGGGAACCCCTAGACCCAGTCCTAGCCCAGACCCAGTGAGTGTGTGGGAGAGCTGCCTCTCCCCGCTACTCCACCTTGTCCCCTCCAGGCTCAGCTCAGGCCTAGCATACATGCCTGGGGTGTAACCCTGCAGCTGCAAACCCTACAGAGAGTGTAGAGGATAGAACCACCCAGCTAATCCAGGAGCAGAACATCTTGACACAGGGGCACAACAGGTTCACCCTCAAGGGCAGCAGCAAGAAGGAGTTGAGCAGAGCAGCCAGACCCAAGCTACGCACAGCTGGATAAATCCAAACTTTATAGATCTGCACCTGAACTTCAGTACGTGCTAAGGTTATAACTACAATGAAGATCTACAACAAAGGTCAGAAGACAGTGCTACACAAAATGAAGAGAAGGAATAAAATACAAAATCAGAACTCAAGCCCAACCATAGCAAGTGCAGAGGACACTAACTCAGAACAAACTGGGAATCACACAGCTGAAAGCAATGAATCAATGGCTTCTGAAATAAAGAAACAGCTGAAGAGAGGTATACAGAAACTCAGACTGGAAATAAAAAAGGAAATCCCTGAATTACTAACATCTGCAGTAAAGAATCAAATGCAGAAACATATGGAGGAAACCCAGTGCCCACCCAGAACAAGTGTGGAAGACACAAATTCGGCTCAAATGCACTAATTAATAGCGTCGATAGTAAATAAGCAACAGCAGAAAGATATAGAGGAAATCAAACCACAATACTTCTCTGAAATAAAAAAAGAATTATCAGAATGCATGGCATCTGAAGTGAAGAAGCAACTACAGAAACATAGGAAGGAAACCCAATCTGAAAAAAACACTGCAGTAAAAGAATTTATAACTGCTTCTAGAGAAGACATTGATAAAAAAAAATAGAGGAGATTAGAAAAATGATGGATTCATTGAATGAAGAATACAGGAAAGAAAGAGATTGCATGATGCAGAGTCAAAGAGATATAAAGGAAATTAAAATCTCGATTAAAAGCTTGCAAAACCGTATAAGCGAAAGTGAAGACAGAGTTTCAGATCTTGAAGATGCTGGTGCAGCTAGTGAAAAGGTAAGAAAGGCTCTCTTAAAAAAAAACGAGGATGCAGGAAAGAATAATTCATCACCTGTAAGATGATGTAAAGATGAACAATGTGAGACTAATAGGCATCAATGAGAAAGAAGGAGTCAACACAAATGACATTAAAAAATATATGGGCAGAATTAATAGCAGAAAACTTCCCAAATATGAGGACACAATCTGACATTCAGGAAACTGAAGCATATAAAACACCAAGTAACCTCAACCCAGTGAAAAACACACAAAGACATATAATAGTCAAGATCCCAGAAATTCAGTACAAGAATAATTTACTGAAAGCCACTAGAAAAAAGAAGCAGATCACATTCAAAGGAAAGCCCATCAGAATTACCACCGACTTCTCTTCACAAACCATGAAGGCAAGAAGAGCATGGAGCAGAGTACTTGAGGTCCTCTATGAAAAGAAATTCCAGGGCAGAACTACTATACCCTGCAAAACTCTCTTTCAAATTTGATGGAGAAGTGAAATTCTTTCATGACAAAGAACAGCTAAAGAATATCGTGATGACAAAGCCAACCCTACACAGGATACTGAAGGATGTTCTAGAGAGAGAATAAAATGATCAGAACTCCACGAATGAGATCAGAAGCAACCAACTAAATAGGGCAAGCAATTAAACACAGGAGAAAAAGGAGTAAA
>NW_004524607.1:2894095-2909526 GCF_000260255.1 Octodon degus
TATATATATATTCAGGTTGTGTATATATATAATATATCTTGAAACAAATGAATTTTGAAGTTAGATTTGGGTTCTGTCCCCATCTTTGGGTATGTTTAAGTATTTTAAATTTTAAAAATCTGATATCCAAAGTCCTTTTGGCCTCAATCACTTCAAATAAGCTCCCTTCAGCAGGGAGAAAATTGGCCCAAGGATTTCTGGGAACAGGTTACTAAGGGCATGAAGACTAGAGAGCAGGACCTGGTGTTTAGAAGGAAAAGATGTTAACTGGCTCTAAGTGACATGTGGGCAATTAGTTCTGTTGAACTGATCTTCATTTCCTCTGGGCTGCCAATCTCCCCTCAGAAAATAGGACTCAAGTCTGCCCAATAAAGACTGCTTCGCTCGTTAATTGATTTATTTGTATCCCCTAAGTGTGAGGTGAGGCTCTTAAATCTAACTGTTCCATGTGGCAAAGAATGCTGTGCAAAGGGCAGGCACACTGCACAGCAGCCTCTGTGTGTGTGTGTGTGTGTGTGTGTGTGTGTGTGTCTGTCTGTCTGTCTGTCTGCCTGTCTGTCTGTCTGTGTATACACACACGCACACCACATAAATGCAATGTCTACTGAGTGAGCCTTCACCAACTCAGGCAGCGTGTGGGACAGTGTGAAAATCAAGTTTAAATAATGGGGGAAGGTGAAGAGAACACATCTTGGAAAACACAACGAGGTATTTCTCTAATTGCTCGTTTATCCTGGATTTTTATCTCAGTCTGCCAACAAGTGAAAAGGAAAACGTGGCAACTGATTTAGCCTCGTGCCTCTGCGCCTCTAACCAGCATGTGCCTCTAATGAAATAAAGACCGTGTAGCCAAATGTTCTATCACCTCCCCTAATTGAAAAGTAATAAAAACGTCACAAAAAGTGTCAATTATCCATAAAGGGGCTGCTTTCCTATTTACCTTTTGAGATACCAAGTGGTGCTGGAAAATCGGTCGGGCTGCCGCCACCCCTACCCCCGCCGCACAATATTTCTTTCAGAAGTGACAAGAAGAAACAGAATCCCCTGGTTGGTGTCTAGTCATTAAATAGCTGTCGGGATCAGGACTCAGGTTGGGTCCAGACATTCAAGCACTGAATAAAAAAAAAGTCAAAATACTGCAAAAAGTGAGTGTTGGTTAATTATGATCTGAAAGTCAATAAAGTCATCTGATGGCAGATTTAGGGGATGTCATTAGAAAGTGGAATTCAATTGCAAGGGAACTGCAAGCTGCTACAGCTCTGAAAGCAGCCTGCTTCATTAGGGTCTTCAAATGGGCTGGGAGCGCTGCCCCAGGCATGCATTCTGTCCCCCGCTGCCTCCAGCTCGGAAGGGAGGGAGGCTCTGCGGAACATGTGCAGCAGTAGTGAGGAAAGAATAAGGTATTTGGAAAAAATAAAAAAAAAGAATAAGGTATTTGGGTAGCTTGCATGTGTGACTTTTTTCATTTCTGAGAATGAAATTACAGGAAGAAATCACAAGTCCTTTTTTTAAAAAAGCCAGACAATTTATGGTTCTCACCGCAGGCAGAGCCCAGAATGTGCTCAACCAGGCTGCAGGACCAGGGCCAGCTGTGTGGAGTGTGGCTGCAAAGAAGACTGAGTGGTAAAAGGTGCACTTAGTGTGTGTGAGCCCTCCCTGAACACCATAAGACATATTTGCTTAAGAATGAAATTAGCTTTGCCTGCCCTGGAGCTAAAGTCTCCTGAAGCAAAACTATCTAACAGGGAATGTTTACCTTTGCTTTCTCCCTGCTAGCATCCTTTCTTTTGGAAGGGCCCTGGGCTCCCTGCTCATTTGTCCTCGTGACTTAGGGTCACACTCCTCATTCTCTTAATACTTACCCATCATTCTTACAGATCAAACACCCATCCCGGGATAGCTAGCAAGTTCATGGGGGACATGGGACAAAGCTGAAGAAACCACAGCCTTTGTTAGCATTATTAGAGAAGTGATACTATTCCTCTGAAATATTTTTGTCTAGAAATGTGTCCTGCTTGCTCCCTATATTAAATGAATTACACTGGTTTGAGGTTCAGAAAATGTGGCAGTGGGACCACATCCATCCAGATCCCTATACCCAAAAGCTAAAAGTAACATAAAAGGAAAGAAACCCAAACACAAAACTCTCATGAAATTGGAGAATCTCTCAAACTAATCAGGCCCATGGAAAGGATCAGAAAGAAGTTAGGTAGCAGATAGTAATGTAAATTTGCTCTGCAGGGTTGCTGTCTTAGATACTTTTTCTTTTACCCACTCCTTAAAAATCAACTTTACTCTGCCTTCAAACATGGAAGTATGGAACCAAAATCACATATTTTTCAAAGTTGTTATCTTCAATCCTAGGGAAGAATCTCAAATCACTGAAATATGTGCTCCCCAAAATGGAAAAAAGGTAAAAGCAATTTAAGAAAGCCACATGTGACACATGCACAAGTCCAGAGGACATTAAAAGAGAAGGGAATCCCACTTTATTAATATTTAAATGCAAACTGAACAACTACGAGTTGTTCTCTGTATCTACTGAGTTTTTCTTTGGTCTTCTTTTTATTCATGCCTGTTGCCAATGCATAATGATTGCATTTATCAGACAGAATTTCTACATAGCTAAAATGTATCTTAATTCTTTTCTTTTCTTTTCTTTTTTTTTTGTCAAAACTCTTTTTTAAAAATCCCTTTTGTCCGCCTTTGGCGAGAACTGGTGACAGGGGCACCGTCATTTGCTGCTTCCTGGAGGTAAAAACTTTTTAAAAATTTTTTCAAAACTTCTTTATTATAGTTATGTAAGTGTAGTCCAAATAATTAAAGTGAACTTGTAAAATTCAAAGGCTTTCAGGGTTGCATTTAACAGCACAGGTTAGAAACTACAGTACAGAAAAACTTCTAAATTTCTTGAGATCAGTACAGACATACTGGGCAGGCCTGAGAGCTCAGCGGACCAAAGAGCCTGCTAGCAGAGCCCAGCGGCTGGCCGCGGTTTGATCCCTGAGGTATAGTGCCAACCCCGCCCCCAGGGCGCGCTGAGCTGGTGACTGGGCATGGTGGCGCGTGCCCATAATCCCAGCGCGTGGGAGGCTGAAAACAGGAGAATCACTATGAGTCTGATCTATGTAGTAAGACCCTGTAGACCTTGTCCTAAATACAGGGGGAAAAAGAGATAGAGAGTTACTTCGTAAGACTAAATATTCTGCCTAAAATAACTCAGTCATGCTAAAGACTTGTCAAATATATTGAATTTCAATTACATAATTATTATACTTTAACATATTTCTTATAAATATGTATCATATATCCTATTCTGAATACAATAGTAACATTTACAAATGTTTAAAAAGAAGATATTAACTTCTGAGGCTGTAGATTTAGCTCAGCTTTAAAGGTGCTTGTCCAGTATGCACAAAGGAAGTCCTAGGTTCAATCCAGCAACACTGCAAAAAAATTTAAAAAGCAGTAAAAATTATGATATGCATTTACATTTTACAAGGTTTCACATATATTTCTGATTACTTTCTCTTTTCAATGGCTATAAAATAAAGTAAAAGTGTTTGAGTTAGTTTGACTCTGTAGATGCTAAATTTGTTTTTTTTTTTATATATTTTCTTATATCTAAGAGAAAGGAAGATGTCACAAGTTCAAAAATTTTAAATGATTGTTTGCATTTTAATGAATTAATTTTTAAATGTGTAATCATGGAAATGTTCACACTTCATGAACTGGGCCTGATAATTCTTCTCAAAATCTATGCTTAGTGAATAAATAAACCGGGGTGCATTTGAAACCCTGAGCACAAAGTCGTTCATCACCGGCGCCCTGTCCTATTCCTGTCATCCCAGTGGCTGCCTGGTCCAGGCTGTGCTGAGTAAAGGCCTGCTCCTTAGCTGCCCCACCCCCTACCCAGAATCCACACTCTTTTCAAACACTGAAGGAATCCAGATGTTCCCCTGACCCCCCCCCCCAACCCCCCGGGTCTAACCTCGTGTCCAGCCCTTGCTCCTTTAACCTGAGGGCTACTGGCAGGTCTCTGCCTGTGTTTCTCTGCTTGCTTTGTCTGCACATTGCTCCTCCTCCACTTAGGCTGAGGCGTGAGTTTCTTTTTCTCCCGATTTATCTGCTTCTCTCAGCAATTCCTGGAGATTTGGTGGGCACACGGAAGCCCGCCCAACTGTCAGCTCGGGCACGGTGTTGCCTCCTTGGCTTTGTATCTATCAGTCATTTTAATAGGCATCTGGAAGGAGAAGAATGAAACGCTTGTGCTGACATCACAGTCTTACCCAGAAGTTTTGGGCTTTTTGTCTAAAACAGAAAACTAGAAACGTAGAAAAGCAAGGAAGGAGGAGGGTTAGAGTGAGAAAGGAGCAGGAAAGGCAAGATGCATTTGTGTCACCTCTTTCATAATTATGGACACCTCCTCGCAAGTTCATTAATGGGTGTAAATTATTCTAAATAGTTTTCCACTTGCCTAAATGCTAATGAACAGGAATTTGGTATGGAGGACATCAGGAACAGAAAAGAAAATAACTATACAGCAGCAGAGTTTCTCAGGGAAGGACCGATAAAGTGGAACTCTGACTGTTCAGGACTTCTAGAATTTAGTGAACATCACTGACATCCGAGTAAGCACAAAGTAAGTGAGATCCATCAAAGAGTAGAAAGAAGGGAGTGAAAATCTCATGTTTTCTTCTTTGCAATTTTGTACACAAATCTGGAAGTGACAATGGCCTCCTCTGCAATCCCTGGGTCATCCTGCGCACCCTGATGAGCAGCACTGAGGTATTTGCCAACACAAACCCATTTCCTCGAAGTTTTTAACATAGTTGGTCGTTTACAGAGTGAATCTTGGTAGATGAATGCCTTCCAGGAAGTGCACCTTTTTGACAACCGAACTTTTGCAGTGGCAGAACCAGCATCTTCAGCATCCTTTAGCACACTTTGAACAGAGCAGCTGTGGTGATTGTATTATCTCTATCCAAAGTCGAGATACCTCTTCTTTTCCGGTTTCAGTGTGCCATGTGTTTTAAACTGAGGTGGTTGTGATCCGATATGACAAATGCTGGTAAAGATATCCAGATATCCATGCAGAAATGAAAAAAAAAATGAGGGTTTATTTTGCTATTATTTTCCTATTATTGATCACCTTCACAAAACTGCCATTCAGTTGCAGAAAATTTATTTCCTAAAATTAGTGGAGTAGGTCTCTTATGTATACAAGGGTGTGTGCGAGTGTGTGTGTGTGTGTGTGTGTGTGTGTGTGTGTGTGTGTAGGAAATATTTCTTAAAATCAGGCTAATTGTAACAGAAATGCTTGAGAAGAAAAAAGAAAGCTGATCAAGGAAATTTTGGTGATGTTTAGCAGCTGTTTCATACGTACATATCTGTTATAATTCTTAGACACAATTAAATGTGATTTTAATAATCATTTGGTATTTAAGTAATATACAATGATTGTCATATGGAATTTTAATTAAATGCACATTTTCTTCTAAAATATGAGGCGTTACCACTGTGAAAAGACCTTTTCTTTCCTAAGAACATTTTTTTAAAAGTAATGTTCCTTGTGATTCAGTAAAGAAAAAAAAATTCCTCTGCAATATTGTTTACCCCTCCGCACTAATCCAACATTTGATGAGTCTGGAGGGAATGAAAGGGAAGAATTTTAACTAAGCGAGTGTTCTCATAATCTCCTAATGAGGATAATGAAAGCAGCTCACAGAAGGATGTGTTTAAGATAAAACATGCTTTGAGTAAACAGCACATAAGAAGCACAAGTTACTTCCATCCTTTCTCATTTGGGGCATTTCCTGCATGCCATGTTGGTGGGGCAGTTGCATTCCTTCTTCTGTACCTTTGTTCTGGTTTTCTTTGGGAAACTTTATATCTTCTGCTCTCCAGCTCCCCACCCCCAGCATTCGAGAGCTAAGAACTTGGATCTGACATGAAAGCCAGCTTATAAATGCAGCATAACTTCAACTCACCATCCACGCTTTCCCCGGTTTCGGGAACACTTCAGTGTTGTGTGCTCACAAAATTTGCATTTGAAAGACCTTTGTACCTGCTAAAATTTTCTAGGATTTTTTTTTTTTTTCAAAGCCGGGGATTGAACTCAGGTCCCTGCACTTGCCAGGCAAACACTTATTCCACTGAGCCATCTCCCTGGCCCCTATCTAGGATTATATTTAAGCTATCATTTTTCTGATGATTCTCCTTTTCTTGACTTGCGCCGGCTAGTTGTTCACCAACTCTTACCTCTGCCCTCAAAATGTTCACTCCAAGTGAACACTGGCTATAGCAGACCTGAGATCTAAGGATTAACCTCCCTACATGGACAACCTGATAAAGTCAGTGATTTCAGAATAAAAAAAAAAAAACCCTAAAATGTGCAACTCTTCCCTTTCAAGCCAACAGGAGAGACTCCAGTGCTTGCTTCTCTTTTGGTTGGTATGTTTGCTTTTTCATCTTCTTGAGAACCTCTGGTTTACCCATGTTGATCGCATTTCTGCCAGTTTAGGGTGGAAGACAGTTTGTCCCTAGAGACATTCTGGCACAGCTTCCAGGTATTTTTTTTTTTTTTAGAAAACTAATGGTTAGCATAAGAAAGGGAAAACACCGAGTATCTTGTTGTTGTGGAACTACTAATGTATTTCCCTCAAACATATTTAAGCTTTAAAAGCTCCCAGGAGGTCAACTTAGTTTCTAACATTTCTGGTCATCTATTACTAGCAATAAAAATGTGGCACATTTTATTGTAAGGATCGGGAACATTATGCAAAGTGTAATGGATGTGATGATTTGAACCCAATACGCCTCCCAAAAGTCTCATTTGTTCAGAAGTAGGGATTTGGGAAAGGCATTGGATCATGGGGATGACATCTGCTCACCAGTGGATGGATCTACTGACCACTTCATAATTGATTGTGCTATTGGAGGTGGGGTCTGATTAAAGGAAATGGTTCCCAGGGTTTCCTGGGCAGTGTGCTCTCACTACTGGCTGCTTCCTTCTCTCTGTCTCCTGGCTGTCCACAGATGAGTGACATTCTTTCACCATACCCCCTCTATACTGTTTCTGCCTTGGAACCAAGCAACTATGGATTAGACCCTCTGGAACTGAGTCAGAATAAACTTAGCTGCCTTTAAGTTCTGAGTCCCATGTATTTTGTCCCAGTGAGGGGGAAATAACTAACATAGGAGGTCACTGGGCTTCTAATATTTCTGGTCAGCTTTAGCAATAAAACACCACATTTTATTATAAATAAATAACAAATTATATCCACTATAATTGGGTTAACAGCCACCAAGTTTTAACCCTTGTCTTAGTTACTTCCTTCAACATTGGGTCACAATACCCAATACCCACAAGTCCAGAGGACAAAGGTTTATTTGGCTCACAGTTCTGTGGAGGTTTCAGTCCATAGTCAGTCAGCCCCAAGGCATGGTGGCATGATGAGGGACAGAGAAGAAGAGAAGCAGAGTGTGGCAGAGAGAAGCAGCAAGAAGGATCAAAGAAGGAGGGAGGCAGATGGGCTCTCCAGGCGAGGCCTTGTAACCTGCCTCCTCTGATCAGGCTTCACCTGCCAACATCACAGTTAGGTATAAAATCATCAGGAGACTATTGTTGTATCCCACAATCTCCACTCCTCCAAAAGGTCCACCCGGGAGCCCACTGAAGCTTTGGGAGAGTGTTAAACAGGGTTTTACTAGAGGAACAGATATAATACAAGGAACAGGTATAACACATGATGCACAAATGTGTCAGAAATTACAAGATTGGCTTACAAGGGTCAGCAGCAGAGTCAGATAAGGAACCGTGGAGAGGGTGCCAGCATACCTGAGAGGGAAGGATTTAGTCCCAAGATCTGGAGCTCACTGCAGTGTTCCACACGAGTCTATCAATTGGCCTTGACGGGTCTGCGATGGAAGGCTGAGAAGCTGCTGCAGAAGGCTGAAGAAGCCAGGCAGAAGTCCGAAGAGTCTGGGCTGGAAGCCAGGAGATGAAGTGCAAGCTGACTGCAAAGCCTGAAATTCCTGGGAAGAAGTGGAAGCCGAATCTTTCCTCAACCCCTTTAAATACCCTTTCTGTGCTGAGTTTCTGGGGCAGGCCCTCCTCACCCCTCTTGGCAGGACCCTCACAGCCCAGAGTGTGAAACTGCCCAGTAGATCCAGCCAAGTAGACATAATGTATGAGCCACTACAGGGAGCACCTAGATATAAACTATAGCAATCCTCTTTTGTAGAATACATAAGTTGAAGAGAAGATGCCAGAACTAACACTTGATTACAGACAGTGTATAAGTACTGGAGGATAGTTAAGGACCATAAAAGCCCATGCAAGGTTCAGCCACAGCTTGGTGCTACTTGGAAGTGACTTTAAAAAGTAGGTCTAGGGACTGGGGAGATAGCTCAGTGGAATAAGTGCTTCGCTGGCAAGAGCAAGGGTCTGAGTTCAATCCCTGGTTTCTCAAAAAAAAAAAAGTAGGTCTAGTGAAAAGTCCGTCAATGAGGGTGTATGCCCTCAAAGGGAATTATAGGACCCAGGGCTCTCTCTCTCTCTCTCTCTGTCTCTGTCTCTGTCTCTGTGTCTCTCTGTCTCTCTGCATCTCCATCTCTCTCTCTCCCCCTCTCTCCTTCTCTCCCCCCTCTCTCCCTCTTTCCCTCTCTCGCACTTTCTCTCTCCCCCCCTCTGTCTCTGCTTCTGTCTCTCTCTCTCCTTCTCCCTCTTCCTCTTCCTCTTTCTCTTTCTCCCCCCCCTCTCTCTCTCACACACACACACATATTTTTTCTTTTCTTTTCTTTTTTCCTTCCCTGATTATGAGGTGAGCAGCTTTGCTCCACTACACACTCCCTACCATAATGTTCTGCCTTGCAACAGATCCAAAAGCAACAGGCCTACTGAATTGCCTCCAGAACAGTGAGTCAAAACAAACCTCTTCTCTTTTATAGGTTGGTTCTATCAGGTATCTGTTATAATAACAGAAGGATGATAAAGCACATACAGTATAGGTGATCTCAGTAAGACCAACTCAGTAGAACTGTAAATAACCACTGAATCTCTCTTATGTCTGGGAGAAAGAAAGGAATCATAAGAGGAGGGAGAGGCATCAGGAAGCCTGACTAGCCAGAAAGGGGATCTCTGTGTGAAAGATTATCATTTCCCATGATGCAGACTGAGCAGACAAGCAACAGAGAAGAGTTTTCACTTAGCTACTAAATACTGGAGAGAAAGCAGATATCATAAGATTGAGCATGAACCAAGGACAAGAAGGCCCAGGAGGCAACATGATAGAATCCAGTGTCAAGGCTCTCAAAAGTGTCAGGTTTCATCCATGTCTATAATCCCAGCATGGGGGAGACTGAAAGCAGGAGATCACTATGAGTCTGAGCTCCACTGGGAGATCCTGTCACAACCAAATACATTTAAAAAAGAAAGGGTCAGGTTTCTTAGTGGCACCCTTTGGCCTATCATCATGGTCACCAGGGCAGAGGTCCACCAGGGCATAGATATGGCTAGTAGGGCATGCGATACAGCATCTACAACAAGAGGTGGTGGCAAAGTGGTTTTCCTGGAACCCAGAAGCAGTGGAGTCATTCCAGGGTCACATGCAAATGGGGCATGAAAAAAAAAACAGGAAAATATATCCCCTAAATACTTCTTTACTGATTTGGTAGGGAAATATGCTTATAAAAAGGGCAAAAATATGCAAAATGAAATCTACTATGCCTTCCTTTTTAACTTATTATCAACATTGCTAATAGACTATAGGGTTTCTTGTACAACAAAGCTTTCAAATTCTTCTCACTATAGCCATCAAAGTTACAAGCAACTGGTTAGGTGTCAGCACCCATGTTAAACCAGTTGTGCATCTTGGCTTCATTCTGTACCTTCACATGCAAGAAAGGAAATAGCCCTTGGACCTTTATGACTTCCAGCTCACAAGAGCCAAGTGTTTCATGTCAGGAATCTTGTGTGATACTTGTTCAATGCAGGCAATAAGTGGAGTGCAACTATAAAGTTTGCCATTAAGTAAGTTATATTAAAAAATGAGTAAGTTCTCTGAACTCATCTCTTCTTAATGATTTTGCCATCACTTATTACTGTGAGGTTATTTCCATGAGTAGAGTGAATGTCATGCGTAGGGTGCCGTGGTATTTTCTCTCACACCCCACACTCAGTGACAACATCGGTGTTTTGAAATTCACCAAGGTGTCAATACAGTGAAACAGCAAGCACTGTGAACCAGGCCTCTTCTGTCCACCAGGAAAGATAGTTATGAACATTGTCCAGCGTACCATTTGAGAGACAAGTACTAGCAGGTGTGGAAAAATTAAAGAAGTAGGAGCCAGACCCTTGAAAAAAATGTCCTCTGGGTGGAAAAATCTCCTGAGACTTTATGTGACATTGACATTTACAAACTCATCTCTACACTCTCTCTTCAGGCAGATCAACAACATTTACAGGGTCAGTGAAAGGGTAAATAGTCAACGCTTCCAAAAGCACCATTCATCTTACTGAATGAAAAAGTATATCTCAAGTGATGAATTTTTCTGGTAACTGTCATGGAGAACCCTTGAGGTGATTCTCCCTGGAGAAATGAACACAGTACAGTGGCCCGGAAAGGAATGAGAAGTAATATAAATCAACATGAAGGAGCCACAAGAGAAAAGGAGAAGTGGGATTTTTTTTAATGTAGAAATTTTTGAAAAACAAATACATGAAAAATATTAATGCAGTGGAAAAATCAAACCCAGGATGAGACTTTATTAAAATAATATTAAATACATTAAATGGTGGATTTCAATTATGTTCCTTTGATGATTTGGAATCCAGGCCAAAATCTAAGACAGGGACCCAGCAAGGGAAGACCAGGTTTTACCCCCTCACCAGGGTAACTAATTTTTCTTATTTCCCCTTGACCTGCTTAGTAAGATTTCCTTTGAAGGGCTTCCTCTGCTTTAAAAATATTGGAAAAATGAAAAAACAAAATGTAACCATTCTGTCTCTACCCCTGGCCCCTGTCTTTTTAAGTGAAATGAATTTGCAATCAAATCTATTATATAAAAATGCTATCTGACATTGCTATGGCAAAATCCATTTTAAATGCAATAACCCCAAATTCTCTGGGAAGAACTATTTGAAAATGCTAAGAATGAATATGGGAAAATTAGTTAGGTTATTATTTGGGAGGCCAAGATTCACTACAATGGTGATGTGGAGGTATATAAGAATAGCGAGGGAGCTGGAGGAGTAATTCAGTGGCACAATGCCTGCATGCCAAGCACAAGGTCCTGAGCTCAATCCCCAGTATATATAAAAAAGAAAAGACTTGCTAAAATCTATACTTGGGTCTATACTTCCATTGAGGTCTGTCCCCTCCTCCCCTTTGAAATTCATGCAGAACTTTGGTTGTCAATGTAATGGTGTTGAGAGGTAGTGGGTTAAAAAAAAGAGCTTGGGTTGTGTGGAGAGACCTATGCCTTTTCCAAGGGACTAGTTTAATTTTCCAGGAAGTGAATGTGTTCTTACTCTCTCACTGCAGAACTGCTATAGTGTGAGTGGTCTGTAATAAAGGGAAAGCACCCCTTGTATTTGTCTCTCAAAAACACATCCAGTGATGCTTCCAGTTTCCACCTTAAGTTGAATCACCACACACCCCTCACCAAAGCCACTCAACCACCAAAGCCACGCCTTTGGACTTAACAGACTTCAGAATCACAAACCAGAACAAACTTTTATGCCTTTTAATTATCCAACACCAAGTGTTCTGTTACAGAAACAGTAAATGGACTAAAATAACTAGGAAGAAAAATGAAAGTGGTGGGCTGGGAAGATGGCTCAGCAGCATAAACACCTGCATGGCAACTGCAAGCTCCTGAATTTGATCCACTGATAACAACCCCCCAAAAAAATAAGTTAGTAAAAAAGGAAGAAAACATTAGAAAATGACTCATTTCTGCACCACACAACCATGCAATGGAGTAAGAGAAATTGTTAATGTAACTATAATAAGAAAACCACAGAGAGAAGTGAGGAAGAAGATTATGAATCCAGTTGAATATACTGACAACTGAGGTACTCATAAGGAAATTCTGGGTGAGCAATTGAATGATATGTCTCTGAAACTTGGTATTAATTCTGATAGCATAGTCATAGTCACATAGATAATCCACCTATTTAAAGTATGTAATCATTGCCACAGGAAATTTTAGACCATTATGAGCACCACAAGAAAAAACTATGAACAGCCAATTTCTCCCAATTTCCAGGTTATCAGTAATCTCCTTTCTATTTCTACACACTTGCGTATTTGATACATTTCATATAAATGGAATAACATGACACATTTGGTTTTGTGTTCCACTTAGCATTCATTTCAAGATTCATTTCTTTGTTCTTATTTGTAGCCAAACAACATGCCACTGCATGGATATACTGGATGTAACATGTGACCACATGTGACACTTAATCTTAATGATCAGCTGGCTGGGATTAGGAGACTATGGAAAGGCGGATGGAAACACTACATTCTCACCAGTGGACCGATTCATGTTCCAGCACAATGTGCTGATAGGAGACGGGCCCACTGGAGGTGGGTCGTGGCCAGTGTGCCTGCAGAACATGGATCTCTTCTCAGTGTGCTTTGTCTCCTGCCACCATGCGGTGAGCAGCACTCCCTCACCAAGCCCTTTCGCTATGGTGTCTCTGCTTTGGCATGAGCCAAACAGAGGCTGGACGGTGTCAAACTTTAAAAAAAAATTCCTATTTTAAGTTGTGCATATCAGGGATTTGTTCTCAGAAAGGGGAAAACTAACCAATACACTACTTTATGTTTATTCTGTTATCAGCTGATAATAGCTTAGTTTAATTCCATCTTTTGATTTTTTAATTAATTTTATTGAGAAACAAATAGCAATGAGATAGTTTCAAAACAGATTACTAGCACAGTTTCAGTAATTAATACATTGCATATTGTTTTCTTTATAGTGGTTATTCATAGCACAAGATGCAGACATGCTATCCTGTCCAAACACTATTACTACAAATCTTTCTTCTCATTGAATTAAGAGCAAGTAGCTGTATATCTATCCTAACTATTTTGTACATACAGATACAAAATGGCCCTTCATTTGTATCCCCATTTTTTGTTTAGTTTTGTCAGAGATGGGTATTCCCTTGCCATTTAAATATTTTCGGTGTGTAAATTCAGCAAAATAATCCAACATAGTCCACTAGTCTAGAATACTAGCGGGTTATCTGTAGGACTGGCAATGTCAGAAGTTGTTGACTTGAGCCTTTTACAGCTCAGCATATTAATATGGCTTCATTTTCTATACCTTGTTTTTATACTTTTCGCTGGATGGTCAATACCAAGATAAAGCAAAACCTGTATAACAAGAAATGTAATTTTTGTATCTGCCAAGGTCAGTCAAACCCCTGAGGATTTAGCCTGAAACTCTGTACCGCAATTTGTAAATCCTCTGTCAGTGTCAGCCATGTGTATGAGTCATGTCCATTGCTTGACCAATTTGCTCTCTGAAAGCCTGAGAGAATGTTTTTCTCTCCATGCGACTCTCCTTAGGCACACTCTACATCATCAATCACATTGCTCTGTGGCCCCATAATCTCCTTGATCAGAAAATTTGGGACATCACTGTACAGGATGTTACATCTTTTGATTATTACTAATAACTAGATGTAAACATGTATGAGCATGCTCTTACTTAAACATATGTTCTCATTTTTTTCTGGCTATATAGTCAGCAATTGAATTTCTTGTTCATATACTAATTGAATATTTAGCATTTTGAAGAACAACCAAACTGTACTTCACAATTTACTTCCTATCAACAATTTAGGAGAGTTTTTGGGTTTTCCACATCCATGTCAACACTTGTTGCTGTCCATTGTTTTAATTGTAACTATTCTAGGGAGTGTGAATTAGTACCTTATTGTGGCTTTGATTTTAATTTCATTAATGATTGAGTACATTCAATATATTTTCATATGCTAATTGTTCAGTGCATATTTTTTATGGAGAAGTCTTTATTCAAATTCTTTTTCCATTCTTAGTTTGGGTTATTTTCCTTTTCATTGCAAGAATTATTTAGACTTTCTAGGTACTTGTCAGATGTATAATTTTCCACTTCTCAGGTTGTCTTTTCACTTCCCCAACAGTGTCCTTTGGATACAAAACATTTTTAGCTTTGACTAAGTCAAATTCATTTTTCTTTTGTCATACATGTTTTCACAACCATATCCTAAGTTACAAACACTGTCACTTTTTGTGTGTGTGTGTATTTTAGGGAAGGGTCTACAGGGTGTTCAGGGTCTCACTACCAGTTCAGACTCATAGTGATCCACCTGTTTACAGCCTCCCAAGAGCTGGGATTACAGGCGCATGCCACCATGCCCAGTCTCAATTGCCATCACAGCAGGCCCATGGACCAAACTCCTGGCCCCTGTACCTGCCTGCAGGTGTTTTATTCAACTGAGCTATTTGGTCAGCCCTAAGTCACATATGTTTTTAAAATAATTTTATACTAGTGTTACTACATTTAGGTCTTTGGTCTATTTTGAATTAATTTTTACACATGGTATGTAGCACAGTTTCAATCCCTATCTATGTAGTTATTCATTTGTCTGGTACTATTTGTTGAGGTCCTGCTTGTGATTCTCCACACTGAGTTACTCAGCACTTTCTGTGAAAGATAATCAACCATAAATATAAGGGTTTCTTCTTTTTTAATCCTATTCCTTTGATGTTTCTCTTCTTATGCTAGTGCTACATTGTCTTGCAACAAGCTGACTACTACAATTTCCTGAAAAGTTTTGAAGAGTCAATCCTTCATCTGTATTTTTTATTAAGAATTATTTTGAATATTCTGAGTTATTTTCATTTCCTTATCAACTTCAGTACCAGCTTATTAATTTCTCCAAAACTAAAAAGGCACCTGATTTTTTTGCAAGAATTTCATTACTTTTGTAAATAAATTTGGGGAGCACTACCATCTTAACAATATTAAATCTCTAACGCATAAACATAGAATAAAATTTCATGGTATTTTGTTTAAGTTATTTTAGCATTGTTTTGCATTTACAGTGTGCAAGATTTGCGTTTCTTTTTAAAAATTGATTTGCACATATTTTATTCTTATGTTAATATTTTAAATGGAATTTTAAACTAAATTTTAAGTTGTCTATTAGCCATTTATTGAACTGCAATTTGTTTGGCACATTTTTTACCTTGCAATAGTACTAAACTTATTAGCCTTGGTCATTTTTCTGAGTTCCTTGGTATTTGACTTATCCAAGATCGCATTGTGTGAAATTAGAAGTAGTTTTACTACTTCCTTCCCAATCTGAATGTTTTTCCCCTTGCTTATGTACTGGTTTTGTTTGTTTGTTTGTTTGTTTGTTTGTCTTT
>NW_004524607.1:2909626-2910700 GCF_000260255.1 Octodon degus
CCTATTCTTATTCCTTTTATTTCTTTCTCTTGTCTAATGGCTGTAGCTAATGATTCCAGAACTATATTGAATAGGAGTGGTAATAGAAGAAATTCCTGTCTTGTACCAGATCTAAGAGTAAAAGACTTCAGTTATTCCCAAATTAGAATTATGTTAGCTATTGGGTTTTTAAATGGCTTTTACCAGATTGAAGTAGAGGCCATCTATTATAGAATTATTTGAACATGAATGAGTGTAGGACTTTGTCAAAAGCCTTTTCTGCATCAATGGAGATGATCATGTGATTTTTAGTTTTCACTCTATTGATATAATGTATTACATTTATAGATTTTCAAATATTGAACCATCCTTGCATCGCTGGGATGAATCTAACCTGGTCATTGTGTATGATCTTCTTGATGATTTGCTGTATTCTACTTGCTAGAATTTTGGCATCTATTTTCATGAAGGATTTTGACCTATAGTTCTCTTTCTTAGCTGCCTCTTTCCCTGGTTTTTGTATCAGTGTATTTGCCTCCATTAATGATTTTGGGAAGATTAATTCCTTTTCAATTTCATTGAAGGGTTTGAGGAATATAGGGACTACATCTTCTCTAAATTTCTTGTAGAGTTGAGCTGTGAATCCAAACAGAACTGGACTGTTCTTTGTTGGTAGATTTTTTATTACATCTCATATTTCATTGGCTGTTATTGAGAGTGGGCTATTGAGAGTGGTTATATCTTTTCGATTCAGTTGTGGTAAATTGTACCTTTCTGGGAATCTGTCCATTTCTTCTGTGTCTTCTATTCTGTGAGAGTAAAGATTCTCAAATTAGCTATTCATAATCTTCTGAATTTCCACTGGGCCTGTGGTAACTACATCCTTTTCATTCCTTATTGTTTGTATTTGAATTTTTTCTTTCCTCTTTTTGTTGAAGTTAGCTAGGGGCTTATAAATTTTATTTAATCTTTCAAAGAATCAGTTTTTTGTTTCTTTTATTCTTTGAACAGTTTTCTTCTTTTCAATTGAATTAATTTCTGCTCTAATCTTCATGAATTTTTCCTGAATTTGGGCTCTGGTTTAGTTTGCTCTTC
>NW_004524607.1:2910919-2921128 GCF_000260255.1 Octodon degus
CTTATTCCACTGAGCCATCTTCCCAGCTCATGCTTACCTACTGTTGCAAGTAGCTCCAGCACAATATTAAATAGAAATGTTGAGAATGTCCTTGTCAGTTCCCGCTCCTTCCCTCCAAAGAATAGCCTCAAGGGATGCAGAACGTGTGATCAACACTCTGTAAGCACTTTGGCTGTGTCACCCCTCTGCTTTCTGACCTCCATGATTTCCAGTGAGAAATCAGATCTTTATCTTATTATAACTTCTTTGTATGGGATGATTTCAAAATCTTTTATCCCTGGCTTGTGACAGTGTATGATGTGTTAGCTGTGAAACTCTTTATTTTTTCCTACTTGGAGTTTATTAAGCTTCTTGAATACATGACTGCTTTTTCAAATTTGATAAATCTAAGGTCATTATTTCTTGTTATTCTTTTGGATTTTTCCTTTTTTTTTTCTTTTTCTGGGATTCATTTTATACATGTGTTGGCACTCTTTGTATTCATTTTCCTCATTCTTCTTTTCTTTCTGTACCTCACTCTGAGTAATATCATTTGTCCTTTCCTCATATGTGCTGATTCTTGTCTTTGATGATGCAAATGTCACTGAACTCTAACAGATTTTAATTTCCATTATTTTATTTTTTGACTCCAGATTTCCTTTTTTATTATTTATATCATTTTATTGATACCCTATACTGAAGGAGACATAATTCTTTTTTTAAATGTATTTGGTACAGCTTCTAGCCACACAGCTCAGATTCATAGTAATCCTCCAGTTTTCAGCCTCCTCAGTCCTGGGATTACAGGCATGTGCCACTACACCTGGACTTGGTGGCCGGCTCAACACACCTGTGGGTGGGGTTGGCACAACGTGTGGTGCTAGGCATCAAATCCTGAGCTTGCCTAAGCAGGGATGAGACACCATTCTTATATCTTTGGAGGCCTGTGGAAGGCCTTGTTAGTACTAGAAATTAAAACATTCTTGTTAGTACTAGAAATTAAACACAAGGCATTTACACTGAGCCACAGTCCTAGCCTTTTCTTTACAATTACTTTTTATTTTAAGACAGAGTGTAGCTAAATCACTATGCTGCTCAAGCTGGGTTTGAACTTGTGATTTTCCTGCTTTCACCTCCCAGAATACTTGGATTATCAGCATCACTGCCACTCCCAGGTTCCTTTAGCTCTTTAGGCATGGTTTACTTTGGTTTTTCTGAAAATAGCTAATTTAAAACATGTCTAGTAAATGTAATGTTGGTGTTCATCAGAGACTGCCTCTATTGGTTGTTTTCCTGTACAAAGTTGATGCCTTTTTATCTTTTTATGTTGCATATTTTTGTTGGTAAATTGTACGTTTAAAAAATATGGTAACTCAGAATCAGATTTTTCTTTATCCCCAGTTTGTTTTCCTTGATCTCCATTATGTTTATTGCTCTGTGTGTGTGTGTGTGTGTGTGTGTGTGTGTGTGTGTGAGAGAGAGAGAGAGAGAGAGAGAGAGAGAGGCAGAGAAAGACAGATCAGAAACTGAAAAAAAACTTCCCTGAAGTAATTCTATAAATTCTACAATTTTTTGTCATGTATGACACTAAAATCTCTGCTTGACTATATTACTGATATCCTAATGACAGAGAAGAAAACTTCTTAAATAGTGGAAGCAATATTCCTCCAGATTTTGCTTAGTTTCTTTGTGTGCACATTAGGGTATGCTTTCATGATCTATCTGGGCACTTCAGAACTGTGCTTCACTTCTTTTTTTAAAAGAGAATAAAAAATAATTTTTTAAAAATATAAATAATACAGAATTTCACTAAACAAGATGATGGAAATTCAACAATGGTTTTTATATTGTACATTGTTGTCTTCAAATTAATTGTTCATGTTACTAGATCTAAGCATGCACTGCTTGTTTGGACAGGATCTCAAGTTTAACGAGATGGACAAGCTTAGGGAACTCAAGCACACCCTGAGCACACTTACTGCCCTGTAGTTGCATGTGGTTTTCTATATTTCCATGACTTTCAGAGAACTTCAAGGCCTTCTATGCAGGTATCACTACTCAGGTTTTCCTCTTGAGTTTTGTAGTTAGCTCACAGTTTTCTACAAGTGTCTTCACTTAGGAAACGTTGATGTTAAAAAAGATTGTGCCCTTCAATTTTTTTCCTTTTTCTGTATTTTAGGGAAGGGGCTACAGGGTGTTCAGGGTCTCACTACTAGATCGGGCTCATAGTGATTCTCCTGTTTATAGCCTCCCAAGCGCTGGGATTACAGGTGCACCACCACCATGCCCAGTCTCAATTGCCACCTCAGCTCACCCTGGGGGTGAGGCCAGCACAGCAGGCCCGGGGATTGAACCCCAGGCTCCTGCCCCTGCTTGCAGGCATTTTAATCACCTGAGTTATTTGGCCAGCCTTCCCACTCATTGGTTTTGATAAATCCCTCATGAAGAAGATTATTTAAGTGGGTGATCTCTTGGTTAGAGATTTACTATTTCTCTCAAATGAAAATAAGCTTTGCATTGTGAGACCTTCTGAGAACAAACTATACTAGTCAGCTTCATGTTATGAGAGTGAAATACCTGGCACAGGCTACTGATAAAGTAAAGGGAGATTTGAGTCTAAAATCAGTTGCCCCCATTTGTTTGGGTCTCTGATAAAGGTGACAACTATGGCAATGGTATGTATTAGAGCAACTCTTTACATCTAGAGCCAGGTATCACAGAGAAACAGAGAGGCCAGAGTCTGACAGCCTCATGGAAATGCCTCCAATAAGCTAAGGAAATTCCCACTAGGCCCCATCCCTTTGAGTGCTACAGGACCTGTCCTAGGACCACCTTTTAAAGGACCAAACTCTCCAACACTTGGGCCTTTAGGAAACACCCAACCAACCAAGGGCACACTCGTACAGGTCAAATAATGTTGTCTGATAATCAGTTTTTGAAAAATCTTCAATACCTTTCTGATCCCTCTAGTAACTGCTAGGCTCTTGATTTTACAGTGTTCCGAAGAAAAGTTAATTGTGATAATTTCTACCAATGTTCTCATGATTCTATAGAAAAGAAGACTTTCAGAGATCCTCACTTTGCCATTTTTATAACATCTTCAAGATCATTCTTAAATCATGAAATCCTTTAGGGATATTTAGAAAATATTCCAAAATTTTATTTGGGAATAAATATGTAATATTTAGGTTTGATTATGTGCATCCCATTATCATGTTTGTCTAGCAACTGAAACAACTGGCTCTAAAGACTGAAAATGAACTTAAATGATACAAATGGAGTTTATACTGGTGAGTGCTCCTGTATTCTCCAAAACATACCAACATTTTTCAAACAGCAAATTTCTATAACTGTAAAATGAATCCCACTTATTACCATTCTTCAAATATTTTGCAGGATAAATGGTAATAAATAAAAATATAAATATAGTATAACCATGCCATATATGACATTTTAAAATTTAATCTCAAAATTAATTTATTAGGAAATTATAACACCGTTCTTTTTTAAATATGTTCAAGTCTGAAAATAAAGATCATTGTGTACTTTGTAAATAAGCTCAATCCATATTTTTTTACTTTTCCATATCTAAGGTCAAGTGGAATTTTGTGCTTGTCTTCCTTTTCTTAATTATACACCCAGTACACTATGTAAAGATATGTAATTTAAAATTTGATCCTGGATTCTAACATCACCAATACCACTGATCTTGCATCTTTCTTACCCACACAAACATCTCTAAGATATTTAATTTTCATTCTTCAAAAACATATTTCACCCCCTTTTCCTATGCTGAGCTCTAATGGTAGGATTCACCTGTGAAGTAGTAATTTTAAAATATAATATTAAGTCAGCTATAAAACCACCTTATAACACAAAAAAGCATTCCAACTTTCTTTAACAAGGTGTATCAGCACCTTATAACCTTCCCACCTGAAAGGCTGTTGTCTTTCAATTTTCCCAAGGTTCAGCATTCTCCTTCCTGTGGAAGTTTAGAGTCACCAGGGCTTAGGCGTGGGCACAGGTAGAGGAAATCCACCCTGGGAGGAGGAGTGCAATGGTAACCCTGTCTCCCTCAACTCTTGCCTCAGACCTAAAGTTATGCTGACTCACTCATTCCTTCAAGTACACAGTCTAGATTGGTGTGGATGATCTTCTTTTCAAATAGGGACAAGTATGGTTAAAAGAGTAAAATGTAAAATTAGAAGTTCAGTATGAGGTGGGCACAGAAAAAGACAGGAACTTTTGAGCTCATACTCTCCTAAGACACCACAAGTGTTTAAACTTTAATCTACAAAAAGCGATGAATAAAAGAAAAGAGATCTGCATTTGATGAAGCTTCAATATTAATCAGCACTGACATGCAGTATTTCACTTTCTCTTTCCAACAATATTGAGAAGAATCAGAAACATGGAGAGAAGTTATTTTGATAAGGTAATGGTTTTAGAAAATTCCTGACATGTAAATCACTACTTTTTAATAAAAAGGTGACTGAAAGTACAGGAAAGTACAGGAAACATCAAACCTGGGTTCTTGTGCTTGTGAGGCAGGCACTTAGACTGCCGAGCTATCTCCCCAGCCCAGGAAAGCTGGTATTTTTTTAATTTTAATAATTTTATTGAGAAACAAATAGCAATGAGACAGTTTCAAAACTGATTAGTAAGACAGTTCCAATAATTAATACATTGCATATTGTTGTCTTCATAGTGGTTATTCATAGTACAAGATGCAGACATGATATACTCTCCACACACACTATTAGTGCAAATCTTTCTAATCACTGAATTAAGAGAAACTAGCTGTATATCTATCCTAACTATTTTGAATATACAGATCCAAAATGGTCCTTCATTTATATCCCTTTTTATGTTTAGTTTTGTCAGAGGTGGATATTCCATTGTCATTTAAATATTGTAGGTATACAAATTCAGCAAAAAATATTCTAATATAGTCCAGTAGTCCATAAAAATAGTGGGTTATCCGTAGAATATATAACACAATTAAAAGGAAAGTGAGAACTGAAGGATTAGACAATGAAGAAAGGGCAAGGAGAAAAGCTAGGAAACATGACAGAGACAAGGGCATACATTTATATGCACAAGAGGGTTAAGGCAATGATCCTGAGAATCTTCAGCAGATTTTTGAAACTGGTATTGAATCAGCTATGTTGCCTGTTGTACGTTTGCGCCCTAGGTGATATACAGGCACAGAGCCACACCATCACTGACTCCCCACCAGCAGCTCTTTTGTTTATGAAAAAAAACAGAACTTGAATGAATCTGATCCTTGCTATGATAGGGAAGGTGGGTAAGGAAAGGCGGGATGCTGCAGTGCCCAGAGCAAGAATGAGGATGAGTCTGAAAAGCTCTACAAGATAAGAACTGGGAATGCGACAAGCTCCTGCTTTTCTCCTACCTCTAGAGTCACCAGTCTCTTGTGAGTCCTGGAATCAAATGACAATGTCACTATCATCTCTTCTGTATTCATGAACTGAAAAGATGAAAAGTTCCAGAAATGTGAGAAGAGAGCTTCAAATACACATCTCACAACTCTTTGGGATCAAATGAATTTTATTTTGCTGGCCCTGAAGACCTGAAAAGTAAATTAAAAGGTGCAATATTTTATAGGATTCTTCATTGTTGTGCTGCTTTTTAAGTGCTGAGAAAGAAAAAATTAAATACCCCTGAGTATTTAATTAAAGTGGGTGCAAAAACGAGGCTCCCCCGGGATGGAGGAACCTTCAGAGATTGCTGATGCGTGCGTCTAAGTCAGCGCAGACTTGCGTTTTCAGAGATGTTTCAGTGCTGGGCCATTACCTGCCTCCAGCCCTCTTCCTAATCTCCAGTACACAAATGGTGGCTGAAAAAGCAGTTATTTAATTTAACTATAAAATCACTCAATCTGGAGGAAAATGTTAGAATTTAAAAAAATGGATTTTGGAGAAATACTGATTTTGTTCTGTAAGTAAAAATATAGAGCAGGATGATGAACACAAAATAAGATAGGGGAAAGAGGCAACAGAGGAACAAAGACAAGGCCCTCTGAAGCTGGCCCCTGCCCAGCTCTCTGCTCTGATTTATGCAATCTCTCTTCTCCCATGGTTCTCCAAGCCAGTTTGAGCATTTATAAAGTGCTGCCTCCACACACAACTTCCCTATGCAGTGCACAGACTTGATTTTCTCCAGTTGATCTGCTCAAGTTTACACTTCTATCTTCCCCTCCAGAAACCTCCAACTCCCTAAACGATGGAAACAGCTTCGTCGTCCTATTTCATACCAGTGCAGATCAGCAGCTTCACTTCTTCACCTCTTTTCTCTGACTGTCTCATATCACATTCTCATCAGAGCCCCACTCCACAGCATCTCCCAGGCATCATGCCAGGTCAGTCCTGCACATGTGTCCCAGCCTCTACCCTTTCTGAGGACATGGGACATTCAAGGCCCCACTCATGCCCTCCCTCTGCCCACCAACATTCATCTCACATCCTTCTTTACTGCTGTGCTCAATGACAGGCTTGTCCCATCAACTCTTCCCTTAACTTCTTTTTGGATCTTCTCTGTGGCTCAAGAAACTCAAGACTGTCATTCTGAGCCCATCTTCCTTTGCACAGAAATGAACTGAATAGTTTTTAAAAATGATTATTAGAAATAACTTATAAATTACACATGCTTAGACTATGCCATTTTGGTCCTTTATAATCATGGGAGGAATGTTTGAGTTCACACTGTATGCCAGGCTATAATGGCCTGGTTCTTCTTATTATATTTGTTTTTATAACTAGCTTTATGCTTCAAGCTTATGTTGTTATTTTTTTATTTTATGAAGAGAATGAAAAATAGTGTTAAAACAGAAAAATTACAAGTAATACAAAACTTCACTTAACTAACCAATATGAATTTCATAGTATTTGTTGTGATGCATGGTGCTGTCTTCCAACTAGTTATTCATATTACCAGATGCATGTGTGCAAAATTGGAAGAAGAAACTGAAAAGAAAAAATATATAAGAAATTAAGAGGAGAGAAAGGAGAAACAATTGAAAAAAATGAGAGAAAACAAATAATGCATTATCTGCTCCTTTCCATAGACCAGCAGGAATCTACAGTACAGTTCTTCAGACCATCCTGTTTGCATACATAGCTATATCTCATTCCCCAACTCCCTCTCCTATCCTTCTCCTCAACTCAGGGGTTATTTTTTTTATTTTCTGATATCCTCTTTAATCTCCTTTTCCAGAGTACCGTAGTTTTCAATATAAAGTACTTTTAACTCATTACATTGATTTTTTAAAAGTATTTCATTTTTGATGTAATTGTTTTGTTTCCATAATTTTATTGAGAAACACATAGCAATGAGACAGTTTCAAATCAAATTGGTAGGACAGTTTCAATAATTAACCCATTGCATACCTTCTTTCTAGTGGTTAATTGCTGTACAAGATGCGGACATGATATCCTATTTACAAACACTATTAGAACAAATCCTTCTATTCATTAAGAGAATGTAACTATATATCTGTCATAACCATTTTGAATACACAGATACAAAATGGACACTCATCTGTATCCCCCTTTTTTTTGCTTAGTTCCATCATTTGATTATTATACATGTGTTAACTCAGCAAAATATTCTAAAAGAGTACTGTAGACCATAATAGTAGTGGGTCTCCTGCTTGACTGGCAGTGTCACAAATTGAGGACAAGAATCCCTACAGTTCAACATAACACCATGGCTTTATTTCTTATACTTAGTTTTTACACTTTTCTGCTGCTTGGTTAAGAACAAGATGAAGCAAGACCTATGCAACAAAAGTTGTAGCTATTGGATCTGATAAGGTCAGTGAAATCCCCTGAGGATTTATCCTGAGATCCTGTACCCCAGACTGTAGATCCTTTCTCAGTGTCAGCCATGTGGATGAGTCACGGCCATTGCTTGGCCAATGTGCTCTCTGCGAAAGCCTGAGAGAATGTTTTCTCTCCATGTGACTCTCTTTAGGCACACTCTACATCATCAATCACTTTCCTATTTGGCCCCATAATGTCCTTGATCAAAAAATTTGAAAACTACTGAGTTACATGACATTACAGTACAAGATCTCATATGTCATGAGCCTTCATTGACCTTGGAAGGCTGGGGCCAAAATGTTGGCTTTCCTTGCGGCCCTCCTTTTTCTCTAATTTTGGTCTGCAAACTTAGGTTGTTAGCCTTCCAGAAGAGAAGCTTATTGTTATTACCATACAACCTAGGCTGGTAAACTTAACTTCACTATCAGTCTGAATATGAAACATCTTATGCATAACATGGAACAGGTATTTTCCATCAAGTATTGATATGTTGAACTTTAAGTCCCTACAGAATATGATGAAAAAACATTTCAACAATTATAATATATTTTAAAAATAGGCATAAAGAATTAAATAATTCCAATCTTTACACATAAGTCCAGAAATCTAACAATATACAACATTGTAGCAGGACAGTCCTGCAACATTCCTTTTCCTGTCTTTTGCCTTCATTGACCACCCTCTTCTTTTTGAACAATCATGTACCAAAGAGACAGCACGGCAGCAACTGGCATGTCATGACAAGCAGACCATATTCAGAAGACCAAAATGACAGGCACTCCAATCATGAACCTACTATTACAAATTGCCATCTGTAGTGCATTTTCTTAGTTCACTGTCTGTATATATAGTTAGTCAGCATGAAAATCATTCCAATTAACTGCTAGATTCAAAAAACTTCTGAAGATTCTCAGGATCATTGCCTACTCGATTTCTACATATAACTATATGACTTTCCCTATCATGTTTCCTACCTCTTCTCCTTGCTCTCTTTTCATCATGTAGTCCTCAAGTTCCTGATTTCCTTTTAGCTGTATTATATCTTTCTATTTGTATTTCTCCTTTTGAGTTCTTATACTCGGGAAACTATCAAATGGCATCCAATTAAATATACAGGCTTTGAGTTTATCATTCGTTATAGCTGAGTAATACTCCATTGTATAAAAATACAACATCTTTTTCATCCATTCCTCTGGTGATGGGCATCTTGGTTGTTTCCAAGATTTGGTTGTCACAAGTTGTGCTGATATAAACATAGGCACACATATATCACTATGATATGATGCTTTCAGATCCTCTGGGAAGATTCCCAGTAGAGGAACAGCTGGTTTGAATGGGAATACTATAACTTTTCTAAGGACTCACCACACTGATTTCCATAATGGTTGCACCAGTCTACATTCCCACCAGCAGTGGAGAAGGGTTCTTTTTTCCCCACAGCCTCTCCAACATTTGTTGTTGGGTGATTTCTTTATGATAGCCATTCTTTCTGGGGTGACATGATATCTCAATGTTGTTTATTTTGCATTTCATGGAGGCTAGTGATGTGGAGCATTTTTTTATATATTTTTTTGGCTTCTTTAATTTCATCCTCTGAGAAGTATGTGTCCATCTCGGATGCTCATTTCTGGACTGAGTCTTTAAATTTTGGGGCCCTAGTGTTTTTCAGCTCTTTATAAATTCTAGAGAGCAGACCTTTGTCTAAGTACTTATTTGTCAAGATATTTTTCCAAATTTATGGGTTGTCATTTCACTTTGTTGGTAATTTCTTTTGAAGTGAAAAAACTTCTCAGTAAGAGCAGGTCCCAGTTGTTAATTCTTTCAAGTGTTTACCGTGCTATTTCAATTTTGTTCATGAACTCTTTGCCTTCCCCTATGTCTTCAAGATTTCCTCCTAATTTCTCTTCCAGGAGTTTAGTGTCTCTATTTTAATGTTTAGATCTTTAATCCATTTTGACTTTAGCGTAGAGCTTGGTGATAGACCTGGGTCAAGTTTTAGTTTTCGCCATGTAGAAAGCCAGTTTTTCCAGCACCATTTGTTAAAGAGGCTATCTTTCTTCCAGTGAGTATGTTTGGCCCCTTGTGAAAGATAAGGTGGCTGAGTGAGTTGGTAGAGGCTTCAGAGTCTTCTACTCTATTCCATTGATCCTCAGGTCTATTTTGATGCCAGTACCATGCTGATTTTATCACAGTAGCCTTGTAGTATAATTTCAAATCAGGAAATTGTAATGCCTCGTGCCTTATCTTTATGGCCCAGGATTGCCTTTGCTATTCTAGGTCTTTTCTGGTTCCAAATAAATTTCAAGAACGACTTCTCTAGGTCTGGGAGGTATGTTGGTGGTAGTTTGATAGGGATTGCATTAAATCTGTACAGCAATTTTGGGAG
>NW_004524607.1:2923436-2948312 GCF_000260255.1 Octodon degus
TTTCAGCCTATGAATGTCTTTATGAGTTAAATGTGTTTCTTGTATACAGCATATTGTTGGATTTTGTTTCCTAATCCACTGTGCCAGTCTATTTCTCTTAGTTGGGGAATTGAGCCCATTTACATTGATGGTTAGAATTGAGATGTATTGACTTACGGTTGCCATGTTATTTACCTGTTATCCTTTACTTCTTTTTCTCCTGTGTTTAATGCTTGCCCTACATAGTTGGTTGCTTCTGATCTCATTCATGGAGTTCTGATCATTTTGATCCCTCTCTAGAACAACTTTCAGTAGCCTGTGTAGGGTTGGCTTTGTCGTCACAAAATTCTTTAGCTGTTCTTTGTCATGAAAGTATTTCACTTCTCCATCAATCTTGAACGAGAGTTTTGCAGTGTATAGTAGTCTGGGCTGGAATTTGTTTTCATGGAAGACTTGAAGTACTGTGCTCCCTGCTCTTCTTCATGGTTTGTGAAGAGAAGTCAGCCATAATTCTGATGGGTTTTCCTTTGAATGTGATCTGCTTCTTTTCTCTAGTGGCTTTCAGTTTATTATTCTTGTGCTGAATTTCTGGGATCTTGACTACCATATGTCCCAGTGTGTTTTTAATTGGGTTGAGGTTACTTGGCATTCTGTATGCTTCAGTTACCTGAATGACTGGTAACTCATTTTTGGGAAGTTTTCTGCTATTTCTTCTGCCCATATTTTTTAATGTCCTTTTTACAGTCTCCTTCTTTCTCATTTTTACCTATTAGTCTCACATTGTTCATCTTTGCATCATCTTGCAGGTGATTATTTTTTCCTGCATCCTAGTTGTTTGTAAGAGATCTTTTTCTACCTTTTCACTAGCTGCACCAGCATCTTCAAGATCTGAAACTCTGTCTTCACTTTCATTTAAACGGTTTTGCAAGCTTGTGATTGAGATTTTAAGTTTCTCTAAAACTCTTTGACTCTGTATCATGTGATCTATTTCTTTCCTCTATCTCTCATTCAAGGATTCCATCGTTTTTCTAATCTCCTCTGTTTTTTTATCAATGTCTTCTTTAGAAGCAGTTATTAATTCTTTTACTGTAGTGTTTTCTTCAGATTCGGTTTCCTCCCTATGTTTTAGTAGTTGATTCTTTACTTCAGATGCTATGAGTTCAGAGAATCCTTTATTTTAGAACATAATTCTGCTCTGAGTTCTTCTATAAGTTTGCTGTTGTGTATTTACTTTTTATGGTATTAATTCATAAATTTGAGCTGAGCTAGTGTCCTCTGCACTTGTTCTGGGTGGGCATTGCTTTCCTCCGTATGTTTCTGCATTTGATTCTTTACTGCAGATGTTATTAATTCAGGGATTTCTTTTTTCATTTCCAATCTGAGTTCCTCTATATCTTTCTGCAGTTGTTTCTTGATTTCAGAAGCTGTTGATTCATTGCTTTCTGCTCTGTGGTTCCCACTTTGTTCTGTGTTAGTGTCCTCTGCACTTGTTATGGGTGGGCTTGTGGTCTGAGATTGCCTTTTGCTCCTTCTCATTGTCATTTTGTGTAGCACTGCCTTCTAACCTTTGTTGTAGATCTTTGGTGCAGTTATAACCTTAGCACCTACTGAAATTCAGGTGCCGATCTACAGAGTGTCTTTTTATCCAGCAATACCTGGCTTGGGTCTGGCTGCTGTCCTCAGCTCCTTCCTGCTCCCCACCCCCTGGGAGTACATCGTATTGTGCCCCTCTGGCAAGATGCTCTGCTCCTGGACTAGCTGGGTGGCTTGGTCCCCTACTCTCTCTGCAGGGATTGCACCTTCTGGGTTTCACTGCAGGCCTCTATACCAGGCCTTAGATGAGTCTGGAGGGGACAAGGTGGAGTACAGGGGAGAAAAAGCTCTCCCACACACTCACCAGGCCTGGTCTAGGGCTAGATCTGGAAGTCCCCAGAATATGACAGAAATTCTTACTGGGCGGGCGGTGGGGGGAGGTGCTGCAGAGTGGTGGTGGTGGGGTCCCAATGGGGTGGAAGAGGGTCTCACCCCTGCTGCGCCTGGGCTGGGACCAGCAGTTAAGTTATTTTAAAAGTTAAGCTTTAAAATATATAATGATGTGCAGATCAAAGAGCGACACTAAAAACCTGAGCCTCACTGAGTCTACACCAGATAGTAAGAATGGCAAAGAGCATGACCCGTGGATGCAGCTGGAATTGAGCCCACATGGGCCAGGCAATTTATTAGGAATGTAGTAATTGTTCAGGGTTGAACTATGTCCTCCTAAAATTCGTATGTCCAACTTCTAACCCCAATATTTCATGATGTGACTGTATTTGGAGACATAGAACTTAAGAACTTCTGAAATTGATGTGAGTTCTTTAGGGTGACTACTAATTCAACATGACTGGTGTTCCTAAAAGAAGTGGAGATGAAGACACAAGCAGACACAGAGGAAAGACACAGGCAATGATAGCTTCCTGCAAACCAAGGACCAAGGGCTCATAGCAAAGCAACCCTGCTTGACACCTGTGTTTCAGGTTGTAGCCTCCAGACTTGTGGAAAAAAAATTCTATTGCTTAAGCCACTCAGGCTATGTACTTTGTTGTGACAGCCTTAGCAAACCAATACAAAACATCTTCTCTTCCTCGCAGTCCAAAGTTGATTGAGAGATGGCAGCAGCATCCAGCCATTTTAAGAGGAAAGTTCTGTTTGATAGAGCTCAGCAAAGACCGTGGATTTGTTACTATGGCTCAATGGGCTTGCTAATGTCTCCTTTCTAAATTAGGTAGATTTTTTTTTCTTTTAGTCTTATTATGGTCAGATAAGTTCAGGCCATAAAAGTCTGGTCCCTCATTATGCAGCAGAAAACCAAGGAGAATGTACACCTATTATCAACAGGAATATCTTAAAGAGAAAGAAAAATAGCAGTGCTCATTCTCTTCTAGAACATTCATCAGCCATTTTAAGGACTGAGAGGAATGGGAGTGAGGCTAGGAGTTTTTCCAAGTTCAAAGTACAAACTACAATGCATGTACAGAGGAAGCCAAGGGACAGACACTTGATAGATGGGTAATTAAGAATGACAGAAATGCAGGTCACATTCCACATCCACAGTGCCCAAAACTGGAAACAGTGACATTTTCCTCAGAATCAAGGTAGACATTCTTCCTTCAGAGAAAATGAGCACTGTGGCCTCAGAAGACAGGGACTCTTCAACATTAGCTTCAGTATTTGCCAGTGAAACAAAATGACCAGCTTGCCTATGATTACTGACCTTAACCCTAGAACACAGCCTCTGAACATGAGCACTATTGAAAGTCTAAGCAGGATAATTTTTTATCATAAGGAACTGTCCTCTGGAATGGAGGATGCTAAGCAAGATTCGTGGCTTCCACACACTCAAGGCCAGTACCAGCGCCATGTGTGAAAACAAAATTTGTCTTCAGATGTTACCAAATATCCTTGAAGAAAAAAAAATTCCCCATTGAGAAGATTTAACTGAAGCCATAGAAGATATGGTTTGCCTTTGAGCACAGAACTAAAATTGGAGCACTGAAGGGAGGTGGTGGTTTGGGACAAACATCCCAGTAGCTATCCAGGAATCTTTCATAAAGAAGAACGAACCACCCAGATCACAGCTATTTGAATAAAATCAAATACAAAATAAAAATACAGATAATTATGTACAATGATCAACTCAAAATATGAATTTTATTCTTAAAAATAAAATTTTTCAGAAAGTGTAACATAAACTTCAAAAACAGTGAATCTAAAATGAAAGATTTCATTTTAAAATAAACATCAGTACATAAGAAATAATTTATGAAAAGGTAATTATGACTCTTACCCTCCCTTCCAAAAACAAAACTTCACACACACACACACACACACACACAATAGTATGAACACACACAAAAATAAAACTAAATGCTTATCTTACATCATATGCTAAAGATTCAAAAAAGGACTAAAGATTCAAACATAACACCTGAAGCTATTAATTCCTAGAAGAAATAAAAGAATAAAATCTTTCTTTATATTCATCTGGACAATGACTTCATGAAGGTTTAAGTTAAAAAATGTATTGAATAAAAGACACACTGATATTAACCCCTGTCAGAATTCTCTCTCAGTTCAAATTCAGCTTCTCGGAAGACTAAAACAGAAGAATTTCAAGTTCAAGTTCCAGCTTGGATGACTTAACAAGACCCTATGTCAAAATAAAAATTTTACAAATGTAAGGGATGCGGCTCAGTGGTACAGCTCTTGCCTATCATGAATGGGGCCCAGGGTTCAGTCCCTAGTACTGAAAGAACAAGAATTAGAAACTTCACCACATCAAAGGGGGGAAACTGACAAAGGGAAGAGAAACTATAGGTAAGTGAGAAAACATTTGCAAATTATATATCTGATAAGGGTTAACATCCAAACTATATAAGGGATTCCTAAAGCTCAAAAACAAGCTAAATAAAACAATCTAAAGATAAGAAAGAGCTGTGTCTTGAAAATTTAAATAAAAACATGCTTTAACAAACTAAGAAAAAAAATTTAAGCTACTCTAAAATCATCAGCAAGGAGAAGCGTTCAATAACAATTGCAGGAACATCAATTACAACAACTGCAGTTAGAATAGCAAAGAGTTTATGATTTTTAAAAAATAGACTTTTAGATTAAAAAAAAAAGGATAAGTCTTAGGAAAGGTGAGTTTCAAAGTCCAAATGCCATGCCAGAACAAGAGTCTGCCTATCTATATACCTTTTCTAAAAAGCGTTACAGCAGATGTGCTATGCAAAAATAAAACTGAGATCTAACAAAGAAAAGGTCTGGAATCTAAGATAATGTGGAACTATACCTGAAATGAAATGAAATTTGTGGATAACCGCTGTTCATTCCATCAAAAGTGACAAAGACTAACTGATATGAAGAGTAAACAATATGAATATCACTTTAAGAAGAAACTGACTTTAAGAGGCTGAGAGATCAAACCAGTATTTTGAAAGTTTAACAAGTAATGGTCCATTGATAAGGACTGCTTTGCATTCAGGGCAAAAACACTTTGAGTGTGGCTGCTGTTATTCTTGGTGTGTGTGTGTGTGTGTGTGTGTGTGTGTGTGTGTGTGTTTGTCTCAGATTAGCAAGAGAAAGACAGAATAGTTCTGAACAATTTATGTTAGGATTAATCTGCAAATTTTATGATGTCCTTTTAAAACTGTAATACCTAGAGATTTAAAATGGATTTAAAATACAAAGAATGGCAGGACAGAACACAAAGGCAAGCAAGAGAGGGAAGCTAATAAGAATTCCCACGTAGACATAGTAAATACTACATTCTCGTGATTTATTTTTAGTCACCTTATAGCAGTTTTTCAGGTATTTCCAGTTTAAGCCTCACAATAATATAATAAGGTGATTTTGATTAGCCCAATTGTACTTATGAAGAGATTAAATAACTTGCCCTAGGTCAGTAAACTCCACGTGGCAAAATTAGGCTATCCATATAAGGCTATTTATTATTATTAAAAATTCCAGGCTCTCTTTTCTCCATTCCACCTGCATGAGGGAGGTACAAACCTAATTTGTCACCAGGGAGGTTTCAGCTATGACCTGGGGAAAATATAAAAATCACCTCTACCTTTTCTCTAAAGACCTGAAATCCAGTAATGCTCCACTATCACTTTTGCCTCAGGAAAAGAAATAATTTATTTTTTAAAAATAAGTAACAATCAACATTATTTTGTGTATTTGCTACAGGGTCTCACTACGCAGCTCGGACTCAAGGGATCCTTCTGTTTTCAGCCTCCCCAGTGCAAGGATTACCATCATGTGCCAACACACCTGGACTTGACTGGCTCAGCATGCCCAGGGGCAGGGCTGCACAGCATGGGAAGCCAGAGATCAAATACTTGCCTAAGCAGATACTTAATCTGCTGAACTATCTCACTGGCCCTACAATCAACAATTTTAACCATGATCCTCAAGAAAAACTTCTTAAAATCAGAACCATTCCCCCACACGCAAAAGCAATTAAAATTGCCAAGGGGGTAGATGGGCTGTTATGCAAACTTCAAAAATTATAAAATTACTATGCTAAAAAACGTAATAAGTAAAACCATATGATTCTTTAGATGCAGCATTATATATAATAAATAAGACTATATATACATATATATAATCTTTTATTTGTTTATTTATTTAGGATAGAGTCTTGCTATGCAACTTGAACTCTTAATGATCCTCCTGTCTCAGCCTCTCCAGTGCTGGGATTACTGGCATGCACCACCACACCAGTGGTACTTGGGTTCGAACTCAGGTCGTTGTGCTTGCAAGGCAAATGCTTATACTGCTGAGCTATCTCGCCAGCTCCTTGAAAGATTTTTAACTGGGAAAATTAAATTTATTTAATCCCTTCATAAGTAAAATTGGGATAAACAAAGTCATCTTATTATTTTATTGTGAGGCTTAAACTGGAAATGCCTGAAAAACTGCTATAAGGTGACTGACATATCTAATACTCTGAATAAGTACTTCAACAATAACCAATGATAATCAATAATAATCCCCCTTTAAAATGGACAGATGGCATAAAAATTTCTCCAAAAACATATCAGTAGAAATAAACCCATGAAGAGGTGTTCAGAACCATTACTTATGAAAAAATGCAAATTTAACCTGAGCTCCTACAGTATAAACTATGATAGTTATAACAGAAATAACAGAGGCACAGTGAGGGCACACCCATGCTTCAATAGACTATTATCACTGAAAGCTCTGAAGGTTTCACTGCCACTGGACAATAACGAGTAGAGATGACAATGTACAGAAAAAGGGAACCACATACATTGCTGGTAGGAGCGACAAGTGGTGTACTCACTTTGGAATGTTTGGTGATTCCTCCAAAATATGAACATAGAATTACCATACGACTCCGCAGCTTCATTTTCAAATATGTATTAATGTGAAATGAAATATCTCACAAAGAAACCTATGCAGGAATACATATTATAGTAACATTATTACAATAACCAAAAGCAAAGCAAAATCCAGAGTCACTGATGTACAAATGAACACACTATGATAAATCCATGGGATGGAATATCCAGTAGTTGGTTCATTTCTTTATGATAGCCATTTTTTTCTGGGGTGAGATGGGGTCTCAGTGTTGTTTTCATCTGTATTTCACAGATGGCTAGTGATGTGGATCATTTTTTCATATAGTTCTTTAATTTCATCCTCTGAAAGGTGTGTGTTCATCCACATGGCTAACACTGACAGAGGATCTATGAACTGCGGTATAGAGTTTCAGGATAAATACTGAGGGGATTTGACTGACCTTATCAGATACAAAAGTCACAGTTCTTGTTATACAGATCTTGCTTTATCTTGGTCTTAACCATCTAGCAGAAAAGTATAAAAATGAGGTATAAAAAGTAAAGTCATATTAATATGCTGAGCTGTAAAAGGCTCAAGTCAACAACTTCTGACATTGCCAGTCCTACGGATAACCCACTACTATTATGGACTACTGGACTGTATTGGAATATTTTGCTGAATTCATGCACCTACAATATTTAAATGGCAATGGAATACCCATCTCTGACAAAACTAAACAAAAAAGGGGATACAAACAAAGGACCATTTTCGATCTGTATATTCAAAATAGTTATAATAGAAATACAGCTACTTTCTCTTATTTCATTGAATAGCAAGATTTGTATTAATAGTTTTTGTGGAGAGGATATCATGTCTGCATTTTATACTGTGAATAACCACTACTACAAAGACAACAATATGTAATGTATTAATTATTGAAACTGCTAATAATCTGTTTTGAAACTATCTCATTGCTATTTGTTTCTCAATAAAATTATTTTAAAAAGGAATATTCAGTAGTAGTAACAAGTGAAGGACTAATACATATTACAAGAGATGTACCTGAAAACATTATGCTAAGGTGAAGACGCCCGACACAAATGACAATATACTGTATAATTGCATTTATATGAAACAGCCAAAAAGGCAAATCCACATGAAATATAGTAGAATAAAGGTTTGCCTCATGCTAAGGAAACCAAAAATGGGAGCGGCAGCTAATGGCCATAGAGGTTCTTTGGAATGAGAAAATGTTTTAAAATAAGATTTTTCACAATTCTGTAAACAGGTTAAGAAATATGAAGTTGTATGCATTCATGTGTGATCTTCATAGCATATGAGTTATACCTCAACAAAGCTATTTTCAAGGAAAAGTAAAGATCAAATGCCCATTCATATAAAAAGTCTCATTAAATGAGGAATAGAACTTCATCTTGGTAAAGATTGCTTATATCTATGCCAATGTTTATAACTAATATATTCTTCATTTGATCTTAACCAAAAGGCCCAGCTAGTCTATTCTTAATGGTGAGAGACTGGATCCTTTCCCATTAAGATCTGGAATAAGGCAAGGATATTTTCTCCCAATACTTCTTTACAACATTATACTAGATACCCCAGCCTGCAATAAGACAAGAAAATAAAATAAAATTTATACAGATAGGAATAAAGAAATACATATATCTTTGTTTGCAGATGACACAATTATTTGTGTAGCTAATCCAAACTACTTAGTAAAATTCCTAAAATTAATATGCAATTACAGCAAGTCCTCAGGATACAAGATTAATATACAAAAGTCAATTGCTTTTCTACACACAAACAATAAACAAGTGAAACTTGAAATTAAAAACACAATATTACTTACATCAGCACCTCTTGAAAATAAAACACTTAGGCATAAATATAGCAAAGTCTGTGTATGACCTATACAAGGGAAACTACTGAACACTGGTGAAAGAAATGAAGAATTATGAAATAAGTAGAATGATATTCAATGTTCATGATACAAAGACTCAATAATATGAAGATGATAGTTCTTCTCAATTTGACCTATAGAATTGATTGAATTTCAATCAAAAGCTCAAAGGTTATATAAATATCAAGATAATGCTTCTACATTTTATATGGGAAGCAAAAGACCCAGAATAACCAACATAAAGTTGAAGAAGAATAAGGTTGGATGACTGGCACTAATTGACTTCAAGACTTACTACAGAGCTACAGTAATCATAAATGTAGGATATTGTTAAAGGACAGGAAAATAGAACAAAGGAACAGAACGAAGAGCTCAAGCACAGAACCACACAAACATGGTCAATTAATCTTTGACAAATGAACAAAAAGCCAATACCTTAAACAAACAGTGTTGGAAAAACTGAAATTTTGTACTATTTGACCAACAGCTCCCAAATCCAGCCCCCAATAACCACCATTCTGCCTCTGTTTCTATAAATTATCTGCTCCTGTTAAACCACATGCGCAAGAAAAGAATGTGTTCACAATGGCCGAGATATGGTCTCAGCCTTCGTGTGTGTCAATAGATAAGTTGATGATGAAAATGTGAGGTTATTATTATTTATTATTATTATTCAGCCTTACAGAGAAAGAAATCTTGTCATTGTAATAACGTGAATGTAATTTTCATTTAGAAAAAATAAGTACAAAAGCCCCACTGTGCGTACCACTTAGTGACTATTATATTCTTAACAATTACATTGCATTCTTAACAGCTGGTAAAATAATAGATGTAAGTCACTATAAAAAGCGTAAGTCAGATAATGCATGTTAGCTTTATTTAACTGTTTATAATGTATACATGTTACAATATCAAGTTGTTTACCATAAATATATTTTAAAAATAAAGTCCAAATGCAGACTTTTATTTCATTTTATTTTATTTTTTGTATTATTTTTTAGGGCAGGGTCTACAGTGTGTTCATGGTCTCACTACTAGACCGGACTTGTAGTGATCCTTCTATTTACAGCCCCCAAGAGCTGGGATTACACGTGCGTACCACCACACCCAGTCTCAATTGCCATCTCAGTGCGCCCCAGGGGCAGGGCCGGCAAGGTAGGCCCTGAGCTGTTTGAGGCCAGCCCCTCAAACACAGACTTTTAAACCTTCTCTAAAACTAATTCAAAATGGATCACAAAACTAACTGTAAAACACAGAACTGCAAAATTCCTAGAATACAACATATGAGAAACTCTACATGACCTTGGACTTGGCAATAACGTGTTATCTCTGGCATTCATGGTCTATAAATAAAAGAATTTATAATCTGTAGTTTATTAGAATTATTTTTTTCTTTGCAAAGACTATCAAGAGTCAAAGAGATCAGGCAAGTGCTCACAGAAAGTATTTGCAAAGGTCTGAGAACTCCAAAAGTATTTATATGCAGATTTTACAGCAAAATGTAAAACTATCACGGTGCACATAATACAAAGGAAATATTTTTGCCACATTGATGACATTCTTTACCCCTCAAAGAACAAAGCTTCCCCAAACATATATCCCCCCAAATTCTATGTGGGTGGAAAATCAGATGTTAACGTGTTTTTTAAGGAAGTCCATTGCAATATTATTTTATAAGGTTAGGAGATGAGCAGTTGTTTGCTCAATGAAGGTTTAAGTAGCATAGTTCACCAAAGGTTCTCACCACAGAGCATTTTATTTGTGCAGCCCAGCTGGAAGTAAAGAGGCACACAAAAGAGAAAAACCAAACCACAGAGTTGTTAAGCTGAGACAGGGGAGTAGCGATGAAAGCAGTCTGGAGAGGTTTTTTCCCCCTCTTTTCCACATAAAGATACCATTTGGTTGAATAAACAGTGCATTTTTTGCACTTAAATAAACTTAATTTTTAAACAGCAGAGAGAAAGGGGGAAATGAAACTAAACCAAATATAAAACAAAACCAGAGATCACTGAGAAATGGATCTCAACTTCTCATTTTAATTAAGACAACATTCAACAATAAGAATCTGGGGAGAATGTTGATGCAAAAAGCAACAGTTTTTTCTTCAAATTTCATTTAAGAGTTCATAAGGATGCCACTCAGCTACCTGTATAAATGAAAAGATTGACCATAGACCCCAGTGGCATGACGCAACAAGCGAAGGTTTTATGGCTTAGGAGTTGTGCTGCTTTCTGAAAGAATGCCTAAAAACAATGTGTGCTTCCTGTCTAACTCATAACTAGGTCCCAGGAGGTTATAAAAACAAACACACATTCTTTTAGTCTAAACAAACTTCTTTGAAGTATCTCCTGCCACATGAAATGTACCTCTGTTCCCTTCTGCCAAAAGGGCAAAGGAAGATCACTGGAAGAACTCCTTGTTGGGAGATACTTTCTTGCATAGTTTAGAAATCCAGGCTGCCTGGAGGGAAGTCTATTATTCTAGCTTTTCCAAAGCCTCAGCTGCTTCTCAAGCTCTGGCCAAAAGTGAAAGCTTCTCCAACCTGTTCTAATTATTGGATTAATTTTCAATCACTCAATCTTTATTGGCTTATCACCTCCTTTAGCAGAGGATTCCAGTACTAATCAGAACAAGCTACTTCTACAGTACTGCCTCTTTTACGTTATGGAAATGTGACTTTCAAAAGATAGAATGTGGGTAATAAACAGAAAATGTGACCAACCAGAGATGGGAGAGGCAAGCACAAGGATCTTCATGATTGCTTTGATCCCTATTGCAGTGAGAGGCTAGACAGAGAGCAAATGTTGGTCCAAGAAAGACCGTGATCAGAATTCTTCAGTTCAGCAATATTCACCTCTTTGCAGAATTCTCCTCTTTACAGCTTTCAGGATAAAGTGAAAAGTCATAGCTCTAAGAGGTAGAGATTTTTCTGGCAAAAGAAAACCAGATTGTAAAGAGCAAACAAATGTAAGGGATTTCTTTCTAGAAATGCGCATTTCTAGAAATATAAGGGCTGGCGAGATAGCTCAGTGGACTAAGCACCTGCTTAAGCAAGTGCAGAGACAGGGATTGGATTACGACTGTAATCCTAGCACTGGGGAGGCTGAAAGCAGGAGAATCACTATGAGTATGAGAGGCAAAGTAAGACTTTGTAAGAAATACATTTTTTAAAAAAAGAAAGAAATATAGACCTTGTCTTTTTCACATGACACAAAAATGTGGAAATGAGCTAAGGATTTTTTTAATTAAATAACATGTTTTATATTTTTAATAAATATTATATTATAGAGCACTAGGTTGTATGAAGCAACTTTCTTGCTGAAATAATTAGAAAAGCATTTTTAAATGTTTGAAAACATCCATGAGCCAACAAGATAATGAAGATCTATCATGCCAAGATCAAAGGGAGGGTGAAGACCTAGGAAGGTAAGCCCAGTACCGGGAGAATTTTTCCTTATAACAATTTTCTTAAAAGGAAGGGAATGGCTTGAAGGGTAAGCAGCATTTTTAAGAGCTTGGCAGCATTAGAAAAATAAAGATTGTAATCTAGAGCAATAAGATGGCTCAGGCAAACCCTCAATGTTTTGCTTGAAGAATCAAAACTTTGTCCTAGAAGGAAACATGAACTAACGTGTTGAGGTTTTACAGGAGACTCAGCTCAGTGTGGAATTGCCATGAAATTCATGTGGCTCCATTTTCTTACAGCACAGGCTTTCTTAGAACAACGGCAGCTCCACATATTGACAGAGATAAACGTAAATCCTCCGTGGAAAATAATGGGCTCATACTGGGAGGACCCAGGCTCTTCCCACCTTTCATAGCGCCCAGTAGCTAGATCAGACTAAAGACTGGGGATGCAGCAAAAATGAGATTTTATTTCTCAAGTTTACAGGAGCAGCTGCCAGTCTAAGATGCAAGCAGGTGCACTTGGAGTGGTAACAGCAAGCAGTTCATCCCCTGGTACACAGTTCCCTTCCACCAGTTCCTTAGTGGCTGAGTGCTATGAGGCCCACAACCTTTTAGAACATTGCCTATATTTTATTGGAATATACCCTAGTCCATCCCTCTGCAGCATTTTGTAGGTTTAAAGGCAAATGATTCAGTTGGGGGTGGGATGGGGGACTACATACAGCCAGTACTTTTGAATCAGAATTAGCACAGTGAAGCCACATGTTTTTTAATTTTCTACCCTTCCCCTTTGTTTGGGGACCTTTTGGAGGCATGATCTTGATCACATTCACAAGCAAATAGAGAGTTTTGTCAACTAGTAGCATTCTATACAGAGTAAAAGACTTTATTGTCATAATAGACTACTTTCAGTTTCAATTTCTATAAACTATATTGAAAATACATTGTCCAACATTCTGGAAAAATACCAAAACATACAAGAATACAAAATACTCCGAAAGAAAGGCAGTAGGAAAAAATAGGATGATGGATAATTCGTACATTGAAATTATGCAAGCCAGAATTTCAAAAATTCTATGCCAAAGAAATAAGAGTGCTAAGATAATCCCAATTTGTCTTAAAAAAACAACTCTTGACAGTAAAAATGTTATATCCCAGGAAGACTACCAAGAATTTTGGTTACCTTAGAAAAGATAGTATTGAAAATTTCAATATTTTATTTCAATAAAATACTGGAAACAATAAATACATGTAAATTCTATGAATGAAAAATACTAAAATTAAGAACAATACATCAGATACAGTAAAGAGTAAAGAGTAAAACAAAAATATGTTGGTTCTAAAAGAGAAAGAGAAAAATGTGGGCCAGTGCTAATACTTAAAACCATTCATAGCTGAGATTACCTCAAGAATAATAAAGACATCAAGCCATTGATTTCAAAAGCTTTATACAACTGAAAGAAGGATGAAATTGTAGGCCCATCATAGCAACTTTCTGGAAAATATGGAAGCAAGAAATCTGTACAATTGCTAAGAAAGGTAGAAGATGGCTCCGTATGAATAGGGTGATACTTCCATTGATATTCAACTTCTAAGCATTCATAAAAAAAAAAAAAAAAAAAAAAGGCAATGAACCCTTGAAGAACTCAAAGAGTATGATCTCTGTAATATAAGCTATCAAAATCTAAAACCCTTAATAAATTCCTTTAAAATTATAGAGAATAACAAAGAGAAAAATTTAACCATCTATAGTTTTGCTTACTGTCTTAAAAGATTCAGAGGTATTCCTAAAAAACGTAAAAAGTCCAAGTGAGTAGGAAAACACACACTTCAAATCTAGAGGTGCTAATTCCAGTTTGCATGGTGAAACAGCACCAAAGGAAGTCATACAAAAATCAGTACAATGAGAAAAGTCAGTATGACATGAACAGTCATGGACAACAGCCCCAAAAGTGAGTTTCAGCTCTGAATAGAGAAATACTCAGAAGACATAGGTGGTGACAGAAGAGGTTAGGAAGCAGAGGTTGCAGGACTACAAATTTGAGATCAGTCTGGGCAACTTAGTCATTTAGAGAGACATAACAAAATAAAGGGCCGGGGAGTTAGTTCAACAGCACAGCACCTGCCTGGCAAGTGCAAGGTTGTGAGTATAATTTTTGTTACCATAAAAAGTAGATATAACAAATAAAAATCGAAATATGGTTGGGAATGCAGCTCAGTGCAAAGGCCTGGTGTTACATCCAGATTAAAGAAAAGTAAGGGAAGAAAATGCATGTCTTTTCACTCTGTTGGTGATTTGTTTTGCTGTACAAAAGATTTTCAGTAAGATTATATTCTAGTTGTTGATTCTTTGTAGTGTTTCCCCTGCGTTCAAGATTTTGTTCATGAAGTCATTGTGTCTTCAAGAGTTCTGCCTATTGTCTTTTCCAGATTGAAAGTGTCTGTTCTAATATTTAGATCTTTAATCCATTTTTATTTAAGTTTAGTGCATGGTAATACATGTAGGTCTAGTTTTAGGTTTTGGCATGTGGAAAGCCAGTTTATCCAGCACCATTTTTTTGAAGAAGCTATCTTTCTTCCAGTAAGTTTGTTTGGCCCCTCTGTCAAAGATAAGATGGCTGAGTGTGTTTGAAGTTGTTTCTGCCTCTTCTAATCTGTTTCATTGATCCTGAGGTCTGCTATTTTTACCAGTACCATGTCTTTTATCACAGTAGCCTTGTAGTATGACTTCAAGTCACAGATTGTTTTGACCTCTGTTTTGCTTTCACTGGTCAGAAACGCTTTTGCTATTCTAGGTCTCTTCTGGTTCCAAATGAATTTTAGGATTACTATCCCTAGTTCTATGAGGTATGCTAAAGGTATTTTCATTGAGATTGCATTAAATCTGTATAACAATTTTGGGAGTATGGCCATTTTTACTATATTGGTTCTTCCTACACAAGAGCAAGAATTATCTTTCTATTTTCTGATGTCCTCTTTGATTTCCTTTTTCAGAGTACTGTAGTTTTCAGTGCAGCTGTTCTCCAGATGAAGGACTAATATCTAGACCATACAAAGAATTGAAAATGATGGACCACCCAGATTTAAAGACCTCATCTAAAAATGGCCATCTTAAGTGATTAGATACTTCTCAGAAGAAAAAACACGAACATCAAAAGAAAAATAGCTTCTTCACAATGGGTTTGCCACGAGAGCACAGGTGTAGTGAAGACCAACACTAAATCAATGCCAACATGGGAAAGGAAAAGACTCACATTAATATCATTGTCATTGGACACCTGGACTCTGGCAAGTCCACTGCCACCGACCATCTGATCTACAAATGCAGCTGCATTGACAAAAGAACTGTTGAAAAATTTAAGAAAGAGGCTGCTGAGATGGGGAAAGATCCCTTCCAGTATGCCATGGTCTTGGGCAGGCTGAAAGCTGAGCGTGAGCATGGTATCACCATTGTCATCTCCCTGTGAAAATTTGATTTGGTTTTTTTGTTTGTTTTGTTTTTATTTGCAGTACCAGGGATTGAACTCAGGCCCTTGTGCTTGCCAGGCAAGTGCTTATTCTACTGAACTAGCTCCCTGGCCCTCCTTGTAAAAATTTGAGACCATCAAGTATTATATGAACATCATTGATGTCCCTAGAATCAGAGACTTCATCAAAAACATGATTACAGGCACATCGCAGGCTGACTGTGCTGTCCTGATTGTGGCTGCTGGTGTTGGTGAATTCGAAGCTTCTATCTCCAAGAACGGGCAGACCTGTGAGCATGCCCTTCTGGCTTACAAACTGGGTGTGAAACAACTAATTGTTGGTGTCAACAAAATGGATTCCAAGAAGCCACCCTACAGCCAGAAGAGATACAAGGAAATTGTTAAGGATGTCAGCACCTACATTAAGAAAATTGGCTACAGCCCTGACACTAGCTTTTGTGTTAACTTCTAGTTGGAATGGTGACAATATGCTGGAGCCAAGTGCTAATATGCCTTGCTTCAAAGGATGGAAGGTCACTCATAAAGACGGCAATGCCAGCAGAACAACACTGCTTGAAGCTTTGCATTGCATCCTCCCACCCACTCACCTAACTAACAAGCCTTTGCAGCTGCCCCTCTAGGATGTTTGCAAAATTGGTGATATTGCTACTGTCCCTGTGGGTCAAGTAGAGACTGGTGTTCTCAAACCTGGCATGGTGATCACTTTTGCTCCATTCAATGTCACAACTGTTGAAATGCACCATGAAACCTTGAGTGAGCTCTTCCTAGGGACAACGTGGGCTTCAACATCAAAAATGTGTATGTCAAAGATGTCCAGCATGGCAGTGCTGCTGGTGACAGTGAAAACAACACATCAATGGAAGCAGCTGGTTTCACTGCTCAGGTGATTATTCTGAACCATACTGGTCAGATCAGTGCTGGTTATACCTCTGTACTGGAGTGTCACACAACTCACATTGCTTGCAAGTTTGCTGAACTGAAAGAAAAGATTGATTGCCAGTCTGGTAAGAAGCTGGAAGATGGGCCCAACTTTTTTAAGACTGGTGATACTGCTGTTGTTGACATGGTTCCAGGCAAGCCCATGTGTGTCAATAGCTTCTCTGACTATTCACCTCTGATTAATTTCGCTGTTCATGATATGAGACAGACAGTTGCTATGGATGTCATCAAAGCTGTGGACAAGAAGGCTTCTGGAGCTGGTAAGGTCACTAAGTTTGCCCAGAGAGCTTAGAAGGAAATGAATATTATCCCTAACACCTGCCATTCCGGTCTTAATCAGTCACAGAAGACCAGTCTCAGAACTGTTTCTCCCAATTGACCACTTAAGTTTAATAGTGAAAGACTGGTTAATGATAACAATGCATCATAAAACCTTCAGAAGGAAAGGAGAATGTTTTGTGTGACACTTTTTTGTGTGTGTATGGCAGTTTTTAAATTATTAGTTTTTAAAATCAATACTTTTTAATGGAGACAACTTGACCAAAAATCTGTCACAGAATTTTGAGACCCATTAAAATAAAGTTTAATGAGAAAAAAATAAAAAAGTGTTCGAGATCACTGATCATTCAAGAGATGCAAATTGAAACAATCCTGAGATTCCATCTCACTTCAGAAAGAATGGCTGTTGTAAAGAAATTAACCAATAACAAATGCTGACAGAGCTGTGGGAGAAAGGAACACTTCTCCAATGTTGGTGGGAGTGTATACTGTTGCAACCACTCTGGAATTCAGTATGGAGTTTCTTCAAAAAATAGAATTAGAGACCTTGTTGCACCCAGCTATGCCCCTTCTTGATATCTTCCTGAAAGACTTAAACGCCTCACACCACAGCGATATATGTTCAACCATGTTTATAGTAGCACAGTTTGTAATATCTAAATCTTGGAAACAATCAGAATGCCTATCAACGGATGAAGGGATGTAGACTCGGTATTGAACTGGTTTTTCCATTCAGTGGATCTGCAAGTAATTAGCGTGTGCTGCTTCTTACCAACACTTATCATTTCTACCTACTGCCCCACCTTAACTAGAATATCAACTATACAAGAGTAGAGGAGATCACTGATGTACCCATCATTTCTGTATAACTATGTTTAATGATTTAAAACAGGAAATTCATGGGCGTAGGGTGTAAGGAAAATTAAAAATTGGTCCCAGAATTTTTATCACACTGATTTAGTTGTCTCTTAACAGTTATCCAAATATAAATGACTTTTCAAAAAACAATAAACAGAAAAAGAATATAGAAGATGTATATAGTCAGCTGTATCAAAGTGATGTGATGTGGTAAAGGCATTTTTTTCATACAGTGGAGTACAATTCGGCCATAAAGAAGGATAAATGAAACATTTCTAGCTAAATGGATGCACCTTGGGACCGTGCTCTTCAGTGAATTCAATTGGACACACGTGTGTGAATATCACATTGCTTATCTGGCATGAGAAAGTAAAAATGTAAGTAAGGACCAAAATTCATAATTAATATTATGAAATAGGAAGACAATTTTCAAGTGGGTATGGGAAGCAGAGAGAAGAAGGGAGAAAAAAAGGAAGAGAAAAGAAAAGAAAAACTAAGAAAAAGAAAAATGGCAACAAAAATTTAAAAATAGGGAGAGAAAGAGGAGTTGGAGGGTCGAGGAATGGGGGAAATAAAAGAATCAAGATATACCATGTAAAGGTACAAACTCCCTATAATTAATGTGATCATTGTGTAGGCTTCAAATGTACCAATAAACATAATCAATTAAAAAGAAGTCCCAGGCAAAAATATCTCATTTCTAGGACTATATTCTCAAAAAAATACTTAGACAGGTACAAAATATCTAAATACTGCTCATAAGAGAGTAGTCAAATACATCAGCAGGCATACACATAATAAAATTCCATGAAATTATTTTTAAAAGGACAAGAAAGATTGTGTGCACTGATTGGGTCTTGTGATTTTGTTTTACATTGTTTTGTTTTTCAATATATATCAAATGAAAAAAAATAAGGCAACAAAGAATATAATACATTGTCTCTTAGACAAAAAGGAATTTCTACAAAGAAATAGGGAATCTCGATTCTTGAATTTGCATATTAAGCATAAATGTAAATAGAAAAGAATGGAAAAAAGTATATCCTAAGTCTCTATATAAATAGAAATGAACAGATTATGAATTGTGTAACACAGTACTATGAGAAAACACATTTCCAGTGTCTATTAGATAATAAGAGAGGCATAGAGTTGCTGATCCTGGGTTTCTTGTGGGGCACACTGCAATCACACAGAATTTAAAGGATGATGGGTAAGCAGAAGTCAGCTGTATCAGAGTGAATCCACGTGATAAAGGCTTGACCAGTCATCGTTAGGGCTGTGAAAATGGAAGGGGCAACAAGCCAAGGGTGGGTTGGCCAAATATCTCAGCGGATTAAAGCACCTGCAAGCAGATGTAGGGGCCCTGGGTTCGATCGCTGGACTTGCTGTGCCAGCCCCACCCCTGGTGTGCACTGAGATGGCAATTGAGACTGGGTGTGGTGCGCACCTGTAATCCCAGCACTTGGAAGGCTGTAAACAGGAGAATCACTATGAGTCCGATCTAGTAGTGAGACCCTGAACACCCTGTAGACCCTTAAAATACAAAAAAAAAAAAAAAAAAAAAAAAAAAAAAAAAAAAAGCCAAGGATAAGGAAGCTCCTGTGTTCTGGAAAAGGAGAAAAGTCAAACTCTGCCTACAGCCTTTAGTGAGGGCTGCAAGCCTGGGGATACTTTAGTATCAGACTAATAGGATCTCAATTTTGCACTCCTCAGTTTCAGAACTTTTAAATAAAAAATTTGTACTTCTTTAGCCATTCAATGGGTGACAATTTTGTACAGTAGCAACAGAAATCTCAATATGTAAATACTATTCCATATGTAAAGGTGCTACACCTTACTGGAGAAATGTCTGATTCCCAGGGCTAGACAGGGGCAGTGCAAGGGAAGTAAAAAGATCGTACTGGAGCACAATGTGGGAAGTCGTGAAAGGATGATTGTGGCACATCACACGGACACAAGTTTGAAGGAGTGCAAGTCGACCAAGCATGAGACATTTGACACAACGAAATGAATATGGATAGTAATGGTCTATAATGTGAAAGATAATAAACGTATTGATGAATTCATAGGGCTGGTAAAAAAAAATAGGGAGCAATGTTAACTAATAGATGTAGAAGTAATGACAGGACCAAAAAATTACTTTTGACAATTCCTGTGGCAAAAAATTTATTTAGGTCAAGAGCTGCTAAAACAATTTAGCAAAAACGTTAAGGACAAGAATATTGGTATGATCTCATATAGCCACACATATATCCCACAGATTACTTATTAGTGACATAGGAAAAGAGTTCTGACAAGGAAAACAGCATATAATATCAACTGTCTGGCCAAAAGTGTTTAATCTAAATCTGATCATAAGGAAAAAATTAAACCAACTCAGGCTTGGGGACATTTCTTAAGACACACAGTCTAGACTCTTCAGTAATGTCTGTACCATTGCAAGAGAAATATATCAGGAAGACTGTCTTGGATTGATGGAGATTGAAGAGGTGTGTAATGAAATGGAATACATGAAATGCAGCATCCTTGATTGGATCCAGGACTTTTTAACACACACAAACACACTCCAATGGACATGTTTGTCCATTGGACAAACTAAAATAGGAAGTATTGGATATTATGTGACATTAAGTCATAGCACTAAATTTCTTGGGTATGATAAAGATGTGATTAAGTGGAAGAATGACCTGCTTTTCAGGAGCTAAAGTAAGTGAAATACATGTGGATATGTGTTATACTACTCTTTCTTAAGGCTTAAAATTCTTCTAAATAAAAAACTGATAGAAAAGCAAGAGCGATTAATATGCTAGAATTCCTTACCTCGCATAAAGTCTTTAAGAGTGAATGTGATGTTTAAACATTTTAGACATGAGACTTTTTTTTTCTTTCAACACTAGAGACTGAACCCAGGGCTTTCACATTTAGCTACATCCCAGTTCTTTTGTTTTTCATTTTGAGAGGTCCTCTCACTGAGTGGCCCTGCCCTGAGCCCAAATTGTGATGTTCCTGCCAGTCTCCCAGAGTTCTGGGAATACAGGCATGCATCCTTATGGCTGGGCATGGTGGTAAGATATTTACACTAAAGAAAATATAAAATTGTGTCCAGAAAGAAAATGAAACCAAGTGAAAAGAGAACATGAATGAGGAAACAAAAACAAAATGAAAATGATATATGAAATATTCCAACAGAAACTTGCTGTATAAAATAATAGTATTTTCCTTAGATTAATACCTTCAAAACTAAAATGCAAAAGGGACAAAAATAGCAAGAGGTAATAAGTGGACTTCACTTACATTCTAAAGTCTCTGCAGCCCAGCACAACTTGGGTAAGTTAAAAATGAACATTACAATGTCTAAGGTAACCAGGAAAACATGTGTTACTCCTACACTAACTAAAGAAAAAATGAAATTAGAAATAGTGTGCAATAACAGAAAGGGAAGAAAAAGAGGAAAAACAGAAGGCTGAGGAACAAGGTACATTGACAAGTGTTTATTTAGTATAATGGTAACCTAAATCCAATATACCAAATAATGAATTGAAATAAGTGTCAATGAATAAAATATTAAACTGAGATAAAAAATTGTCATATTGGATTTTCAAAAGTAAAGTATCCATCTGATGTTTATAAGAGTGTATGTGAAACATTACAGGTATAGAGAAATCGAAAGTAAAATGTGACTACTGCTGTTGCTATGTTAATGCTTCCCATGAGAGGGGACCTAATGCAAGTCCCAACTAATTCCAAAAGACCAAAATATAGGGCATACTTTTACTGTCGTACATTAAACAAGAAAACCATAAGAAAATACTTTGTATGTTTGGAAATGCAGCTGTATGATTTTTTTATTAGTGCATATTTGCAGTGCATAACATTTAAATTTGTCTTGGGGAATACATATCACGTTTCAATCTTCTTTACTCTCTCCTCCATCCACTAATCTCTCATTTCCCATATCCCCTTCCAATTTCTGCTGTCTACTTCTCTGTTTTTATTAGCTCCCTTTTATTTTTCTCTTTACACGCCTTATATTTTGAGTCTTTCATAAAAGATAGACCATGCAATATTTAATTTTGTGTCTGATTTAGTGCACTTAATATTATGGTCTCAAGATCTAACCATTTTCCTACAAATGACTCAAACTTACCCTTTTTCTTGCTGAGTAATACTCCACTGTTTATATATACTACATTTTTTTTATCCATTTATCTGTTGATAAGCATATAAGCAACTTCCATAATTTATTATTGTGAATTGTGCTTCTGCAAAAATGAGTACATATATATCATTATAATATGATGTATTTAAGCTTTTGGAGAAGATACTCAAAAGTATAGCTGAGTCAAATGGAATTTGTGTTCTTAGTTTTTGGAAGAATCTCCATACTGATGCCGATCTCAACAGTGCTTGCGCTAAGTTACATTCCTGCCAATAATGGATTTGAATCCCTGAGAAAGCTCAAAACAGTGAAAATGCCATTAAAAACATCTCTGGAGAAATAACAATAATCTTCAAAAAGATGGATAAAGAACTTGACATCCAAAAAAATAAAAAGAATTCAAATAGGAAAGGAAGAAGTAAAACTACTCATTTGTAGATTAGATGATCCTTTATACAGAAGATACAGAAAAATCACAAGGGTATTCTTAAAACTAATAAACAAGTCCAAAAAAGTGACAGGCTATAAAATAAATACACAAAAAAAATCAAGAACATCCCCTTACAGTAATAATTAATCTATTGTGAAGGAAATAATGAAAACTACTCCATTCACAATAGCTTCAAAAAATTAAATACTTAGGAATTCGCCCTGTCCTTATAAATGACAGAAATCACAATAGAATAAGTAAACTCTCTGAACTATGCAAGAGTAAAATATAAAACATATTAATACTACATATTACAGCTGTTCATAAAGGTATATTTATAGCTTAAAATGCACTGTCTCAGGAAGACAAATTCTGACAATCAACCAACTACAGTTAAAAATACATTAAATTAATCCAAAATAAAGTAAAATTTAAAATCATGGGTTAAAAGCAGAAATTGGTGTCATGCCATCATACGAGAAAGAAGACCAGCCCACCCAGGCTTCCCCACAACAGGATCAAGCTCCCAGCTCATAGTCCTGCACCTGGCTTTCCACAGAACAGGGTAGCATAGGTGACATCCAGATGACTGACCTGGTCGAGGGCAAGACCAACACCCTAATGGAGAGTTCCAGGACAAAAATGTTACACTACCATGAAGAGTAGGTGTGATACAGTCACCGAAGGCAGATTTGGGAAGGGTGATGGCTGGACGCAGATCACCCTAAAGCTCAGCTAACACTCAGGCCAGGAAGGGCTCAGGGCCTTCATTCTATGGTTGGAGGTCAGGCATGGTGGGTATAAGAAGAAGGCTGGATCTGAAGGTAATCACACCAAGTTCAGTGGCATACCTGAATTCCCACACTGTTGCATTTGTCTACCAGACCCCAGTGGCCTGACTTACTGTAACTCAGTATCTAGATTGCCTAAGCATCTATTCTAAAATCATAGATCTCTTTGTTTTACCTAAGTGTTACATGAGAAGTAGTAGGTTTGTCCATATCCATTTTTTATTTGAGGACATTGTTGCTGACTTTACTATTATTGACAAGGTGACATAGTTGTTAGTGTCAATTTCTTTTCTCTGTATGTTAATATCTGTATTGCCTGGGAGCCATAAATAATATTGTGGCCCATTCATCAAACCCAAGTCCTGGAAAAAAAAAACTACAACCTCGTCTTCCAAACAAATGGAGGTAGCTGGATCCAGGAACAGAAGCAAAGGCCAACAGTTAACCCCACCCAAAGGATATTACTACAAAAAAAAAGTTGCCCACTAAAATCAATCAGCAAACTTCAGCACAGAAAACAAACAAACATAAATAGAAATATAAGAAGACAAGGCAATAAAATGTCTTCAATAACTCCTGATTCCTCCAAACCCTATCCAGGGGACATAAAGGGGGATATGTCAAAAGAATAACCATGGATTAAAACAATGGATCAATAAGGTGCTGTGTGGATTCAAGGAAAACATAAATAAGCAGATAATGATCAATGAGTCTAGAGAATACATTAGTAAAAACCTAGTAGAGCTAAAGAAATGGATGAAAACCATGAATGCCCAACGGAGAAAAGAAAGGGACTACCTTAAATAGTTTCAAACAGAATCAGAATATTAGGAATATGATGGAAAGTACGGGCAACAGAAGCAAAGGATATGGGCAGAGTGACTAGTCTAGAAGACCGAGCTTTGGCTGGTGATCAGTTTATGAAAAATACTTTTAAAAATAATAGAAGAACATGACAATTGATCCCACCACTGCTACAAGACTAGCACTCAAAGACTATCTAAGAAGTACTAAAACTACTGAAAAATCAGAAGATAGCGCAAAGGTTATGATAAACCTGTTTACAAAAAGACAACACATAACTTTCCAAAAATAAAAAAGACTTTAACAGTTATACAGTTATACAGATAACTGAGGTATATAAAACTCAAAATACCTATGATCAGGAAAAAAATACCTCTCTATGTTACACCATAATTAAAATACCAACAACCTAACACAGGAACAGAGTGTTTTAAAGTATCAGAGAAAATCAATAAGTCTCTAGTGAAGGAAAACCCATAAAAATTATAGAAGACTTCTCAACACAAACTCTAAAGACAAGAGGAGCTCAGAATTAAGTGTTTCAAAAAAAATTAAAAATTAGAATTAAGTGTTTGAAGCCCTAGAAAGAAATTCCAACTCAGATTGGCATATTTTACATAATTATCTTTGAAAATTGATGGAGAAATAAGATATACCTGTAATAAAGAGCACCTACAGAAATCTACAGCCACCAAATTAATGATAAAAAATTCTCAAAGATATCCTTGAAAGAGACGATGAAACTAACAATGAATGCCAAAAGGTCAAAAAGAATCAATGCACCAGGTTAAAAAAAAAAAATCAATTCAAAAGAAGGGAAAGCAACACGAAACTAAAATAATGTCAAGAATAAGTCAATATTGGGGCCAGGAGATGGCTCAGTAGAATAAGCACCTGGATGGCAAGTACAAGGTCCTGAGTTCAGTCCCTGGTACTGAAAGAAAGAAAGAAAGAAAGAAAGAAAGAAAGAAAGA
>NW_004524607.1:2948412-2953760 GCF_000260255.1 Octodon degus
AGAAAGAAAGAAAGAAAGAAAGAAAGAAAGAAAGAAAGAAAGAAAGAAAGAAAGAAAGAAAGAAGTGAATTTTAGGGCTGGTAAAATAGCGCAGCAGTTGAAAGCACCAGCTTAGTCAAATTTAGGCAGGCTCAGGGGCCATGGTTCGATCCCTAGCACTGCATGCCAAGCCAGCCTTGCCCCCAAGGTGGGCTGAGCTAGCACCCCCCCACAAAGAAACATCACTATTTATCAATAATAAGTATCATTGTGAATAGTCTCAATTTGCAAATCAAAAGACAGAAATGTGCGGAATGGATCAAGAAAAAAGTCCAACAGTATGCTGTATACAGAGAGCACATTTAACCCAAAACATATCCTAGATTAAAAATCAAAAGACAGGAAACTATATTTAATGCAATAGGAATCCAGAAACAAGCAGAGGTAGATGTGCCTATTTTTTTGACAAACTGCGCTTTAAGCCAAAGCTGATCAAAAGAAGCAAAGAAAACCACTACATATTGCTAATGAAACTATTCAACAGGAGGAGATATTAACCAAATTACAATATACCCTACTTCATAAAATAAATATTAATGGATATAAAACATCAAATAAATAGCAATACAATTACGGTACGGGAAATGAGCATGCCACGATGACACATAGACAGATTGACTAAATAAAAAAAATCAACACAAAGATATCAGAACTGGGCCAGCCTGATACCTCAGCGGACTAAAGTGCCTGTGTAGACAAGCTCGGCGGCCAGAGTTTGATCCCCGGCATGCTGTGCTGGTCCCGCCAACGGCAATTGAGACTGGGCGTCTTGGCACGCGCCTGTAATCCCAGCACTTGGGAGGCTGTAAACAGGAGAATCCCTACAAGTCCGATCTCCGTAGTGAGATCCTTAAGACCCCGTAGACCCTGTCCTAAAAACTGGGGGAAAAAAATCTGAATTAAACCAAACCTTTGAACAAATGGATCTAATAAATGTTTACATAACGTTTCACCTAACAACAACAGAATACATATTCTTTTCAATAGCAAGTGGAACTTCCTCCAAAATAGATCGTATACTAACTAATGAAGCATGCTTAAATAAATGTATTGAAGTTTTACATGCATATTATCAGATCAAAGTGCAATAAAACTAGCAATCAATGGCAAAAGAAACCCAAAAAATATGCAAATGTATACAAATGAAGCCGTGCACTCTTGAGTAATCAGTAGGTCACAGAAGAAATTAAAGAAGCAATAAAATAGTTCCTAAAATTAGATGATAATGTCAGTAAACACATCAGAGCACAGTGAAAAAAGATGGCAGAGGAAAGTTTATGTCTCTGAACGCCTACATCAGAAAGAGAGAACAATCTCATATACATAGCCTGATCATGCATCTCAATTTCCTGAAAAAATCAGAATAATCAAATTCCAGGACTTGCACACTTGCACATGAATGAAATTCCAAAAGTCAGAGCAGACATCAATTTTCTTATTTTCTTTCTTTCTTTCTTTCTTTCTTTCTTTCTTTCTTTCTTTCTTTCTTTTTTTTTTTTTTTTCTAGTACAGCGTCTACAGGTTCTCCCTGCACAGATCAGATTCTTAGCGATCGTCCTGTTTTCAGCCTCCCAAGTGCTGGAGTTACAGGCATGCACCACCACACCCAGTCTCAGTCACTGTCTCCATGCACCCCGGGGGCGGGGCCTGCACAGCATGCTGGGTGTGGAGCCCCGGTCCCTACATGTGCCTAAGCAGGTGCTTTAATCCACTGCGCCATCTAGCCATCCCCTCAGAGCAGAAATTTTTAAAAAATGATTTAAAAATCAGTACACAGAATGAATGAATTAAACAGCTGGTTCCTTAAAAGAACAAACAAAAAAATAGACAAACTCTTAGCCAATCTTATCACCCAAACTAAAACACATAAATCAATGCAGTCAGAAATGAAAAGGATGAAATCAGAACAGACACTGTTGGAATTCGGATTATCAGTACCTGCTTCACACACCAATATGCAAAAAAAAAAAAAAAATTGGAGAGTACATACAAAATAGAAAGATTCTTAGATACATATAAATTACCAAACCTGAACCAAGAAGACTTAAAATTTCTGCATATGAGGCAAAGGACAAATGAAAAAAAGAAAAAGTATATTTAAGTACATATACAGAATACTTTGGATAATTGTATTGTTGACTTCTGTTGGTCTTTTCAAAGGAGCAGTTATTGCTCAAATTTTTTTTACTCTAAATTTTTTCTCCTCTTTTGAATTTCTTATAACTTCTTTGTAATTGTTTTGGTTTTTTTTCTTTAAACAAATCTTGCACATTTATATTTGAACAACTAGTTTGAAGATAGCATCATCTAATACAGCAACCATTTTTGAATTCCAATTACTTCGTTTAGTGAAATCTTGTATCATTTCTAATGCTTTTTTCCTCCTATCGTTATTTTGTATTCTTTAAAAGTAAAAACTAAAAAATACAGAAAGCATGGCCACACACTCCCCCAGGGTGCACCCATTTAAAACTCACAAGGTTCAGGGAAATTGCTCACACACTCAGCCTTCTCTGACTGACTCCAGCCCTTAGGAGACTGAGACTACTTGTCTCTCACAGTTCCACCTGGGTACTATTATGTGTTTAAAAGCTATGTGATAGCAGATGCTCAAGAAACGGCCCCTGTCAATTTCCTATTACCTTGTTCTGAAATTCTGTATCATTTTTGTTGTTTTTATTCTCTTTAAAATAAAATTTAAAAAGAAAAATTCCTGAATCATCCAGTAACAGGCCATAAAAATTGAAGTAGTAATTAAAAACCTACCAAGAAAAGCCCATGACCCGATGATTTCACTGCCAAATTCTACACAAGTTTCAGGGAAGGTCTAACATCAAGATTTTAATAAAATTGAGAAGGAATGAGTACTCCCTGAATCATTCCTGGAAGCTAGAATTACCCTAATCCTAAAACAAGACAAGGATGCAACCAAAAAAGTTAACTATCAGCCAATCCCTCTAATGAAAATAGATTTACATAAATCTTCAACGGTCAAGCAAAACACAACAAATCATCAAAATGATCATATACCATGACCAACTAGGCTTCACCCCAGTAATGCAAAGATGGTTCAACACATGTAGATCAATAAATGTAATTCATCAGATAAAGAGAAGCTGGGACAAAAACTACACGATCATCTCAACAGAGGCAGAAAAGCCCTTTGGCAAAATCCAATATCCATTCATGATAAAAGAAAACTAAAGAAAAGAAGTTTAGAAGTACCATTTACACTAATAAAAGCTGGCTATGAGCACCCTGCTGCCAACATCATATTAATTGAGGAAAAGCTTAAAACTTTTCCTTTAAAATCAAGAACAAGAAATGATGTCCATTATCACCATTTCTATTCAACATAGTCTTCAAAATATTGGTGAGAGCAGTCAAGAGAAATAAATAAAAGGATACATACAGGAAAGGACAGAGTTGAAATATCATATTTGCAGATGACACAAGCCTCTACTTATAAGATAAAAAATCTGCAAAAGACTCCTAGAATTAATAATGAATTATCAAGATACAAGCAATAACATAAAAATCAGTAACATTCATATACACTGAGAAAGAAATTAGGCAAATACCATTCTTAAAAACCTCAAGACAAGTTAAATACATAAGAATTAAAGTAATCAAGGAAGTAAGCTGGGGAGATAACTCAGCAGTCTCAGTGCCTGCCTAGCAAGCACAAGGACCCAGGTTTGATCTCTGGTACCACATGCTGTGCAGCCCCAGAACCCTGGGTACACAATGCCAGCCACCAAAATAGGGTAAGGTGGCACCCACCTGTAATCCCAAAGCTGGGGAGGCTGACACAGAAGGATCACTACTTGTCCGAGCTGCATAGCAAGACCCTATACCAAATAAATAAATAATATTTTTAAATTTTTAAAGTAATCAATGAAATGAAAGACTTATACAATGAAAATTATATCACTCTGAAAAAAGAAATCAAAAAGGACAAGAGAAAATAGAAAGATCTCTCATTCCTGGATAAGCAGAACCAATATAATCAAAATGTATATACTTCTAAAACTGATATGTACATAAAAGCAATCCTAACCCAAACACCAACAGCACTTCTAGATCTAGACAAAAATACTCTTAATATTCATATAGAGCCAGAAGAGAAGCAAATATGCAAAAGTCATCTTGGGTAACAAAAACAAAGTAGGAGACATTACAATCCCATGTTGGATGTCATACTACAAAGCTACTGTGATAAAGAAGTATGGAACTTGCATAAAAACAGTAGTGTGGATCAATGGAACAGAATAAAGGAAGAAGCAACACCTCAGGCACATTCAGTTTTCTGATTTTTAACAAAGGACCCTGAAACATACATTTACTATTAGACAGTCTCTTTAATAAATGGTGCTGAAAAAATTGGATATCCACATGCAAAAGGTTGAGTTTAGACCCTTATGTATCACCATGTGCTAAAATAAAATCAAAATGTATCAAAGATCTAAATGTTAAAACAGAAACACTTACTTGGTGGCAGATAAAATAGGTAGAACGCTTGAAGACATAGGCGTAGGCAAGGACTTTCTGAACAGAACCCAAAAGCACAAGAAATAATAGCAAGAATCCACAGTGGGATCATATCAAGTTTTAAAACTTCTGTAGAGTAAAAGAAACCATGAGAGTGAAGAGACAACCTGCAGAATTGGGAAATTTTTATCAGCTATTCCTCAGAGGACTAACATGTAGAATACCTAAAGAAATAAAAAACTAGACCCCTAAAATAAAGGACTCAATTAAAAAAGGGGACTATCAAACTTCTCAGAGAGGTCTCAGAGGAAAGAATGTTCAACTCTGCTGCCTATTACAGAAATGCAAATTAAAATTACATTGAGGTAACAGCTCACTCTAGAATAAATGGTTATTATCACTAAAGCAAATGATGAAAAAAAATTCCGTCAAGAATGTACAGGGAAAAGAACTGTTCTGGATTACTAGTGTGAATGTAAACTAGTACAACCATTATGTAAATCAGTATGGAGATTCCTCAAAATGCTAAACCTAGCAATTCCATTTGACCCAGCTAATCCCCTTCTAGATACCTTCCTAAAAGTATTAAAAAGCCATCACACAGCAGTGATACATGCATACCCATGTTTGTAGCAGCATGACGTATGAAACTTAAAGTCTGTACGTGGCGATATGCCATCAACGAACATAAAGAAAATGTGGTATTTAAATATAATGGAGAGGTTCTGTACCACAAAGACAGATTTGAGGCATTCATAGGCAAATGGATACAACTTGAGATTATGATATTAAATGAAATAGTAGGAAACACAAGCTTA
>NW_004524607.1:2953860-2960548 GCF_000260255.1 Octodon degus
AGGGATACCTCAGCTGTTGAGACCCAAGCTCAAACTTTAAAGTACTTGAACAGCAAAGTTCAAACAAATCTGCTCAGTAGTTGAGACTTTTCTCTATAATCAAACTGAAAATCCACCTTGAAAAAGCTTATGCAGTCTAAGCATGAATCACATGTCTCAATGCAGACACCAAGGGATGATGCTTCAGTCCTTAAAAGTTACACTCTCTCCCAGGCAACTTACAGTGCTTGTTAGTCCATTAAAATATTTATCCTTGTACTTTTTTGCATCTTATTTGCGTAAAATATCATAACCATGGCTCTGAAGAAATTAGTGATATCAAAAGTAAAGCTAAGAGGAAAACAGTGAGAGCCATGATAGAGTTTAAAAAATCACTACAAATTTTGTTAATGTTATGGAAAAATGAGTATATGAACATAACTTCTGTGCCTCAGAACCAATTATTTGGTTTTTCATCATTTTGTATGGAAAAAATAAGTTTAGTCCTTGAAATTTAAGGTGTTCAAATGAGTTTAGGTCCACAACCACAGTATCAATATATGAAGTAGGGATATTTTTTTTCAAATAGAGGAACAAGAAATAGAAAAGTTCAAAAGGAAGACAAGAAGGGGGAATTTTAAAACTTGAAGGGAAAAATGATGAAAACAAGCTTTTATAGCGGAAAGGTGGCTAAGAGTTGGAAAAGAGTAGGGATGGAAGGGAGGGGGATGCAAATAAAAAAAGAACTAAGATGTGTTATGCACATGTACCAACTCCCCTTGACAAATTAAACATTAAGTACTGCAAACATATGCCAATAAAAAGCAAAAATTAATAATAAACCCCCCAAAATGTGTAATAAAGAGTCAACAGAGCTTCAAAGTGACTAATAAAATGTATTATCCCCTTAAAAGATCTTACAAAGAATAAAGAGAAGAAAAGAGCAACAAAAAACTGTCAAGAAGAAAAGAAACAGCAGTCGAGGAGCATTGCCACAAATCCTGTAAATATTAAAAAGATAATTAAAAAGCAATGAGTAGGTGTATCAAAATATCACATTCTGTTTCTTAAAAAATACATTTTGTTTCCCAGTTATACCTCAGTAAAGCAGAAGAGCAAAAGCTAATAAAAATATAATAAAAGAACTTTTGCCAATAAATGTGAAAATTCAACTGAACTAGACAAATTCTTAGAAAAATGCAGCCTACCATAATTAACATAACAATATAAATAGTTTCATTTTTATTAAAACAAATAAAATGAGTTTATAGTTATAGATTAAAATTATGTCATAAAAATGTTCTGGCATATATTACCTCATTAGTAAATTTTTGCAAATATTTCAAACAGAAACAATGCCAATGTTTAAAAATTCATCTAGAAAACAAAAAGAAAGGTGTACTCTAGGTTCATATGATGAAGTTAGCAGATTGTCAATGTCAAAATCTGACACATTACAGAAAGGAAACCCACAAACCATCCTGATTTATAGACAAGGATGCATACATTCTGAGCACAATATTATAATGTAGAATAGAACATATAAAAAAGACTAGTAGAATGCAAACAACCTCATTTCAGTTTATAAAGTACAGTTCCTTTAATGTTTCTATTTGTGAGCATCCCATCACCTTAGCAAATGCCTGAGATAAATCAGTTTATAAAGAGGAAAGGGCATGGTGCCCATTCTTATAATCCCAGCACTCTGAGACTGAGGTAGGAGGGTAGCAAGTTCAAGCCCCACCTGGACAATGTAACAAGACTCATCTCCCTTGGTACCACGAAGCATATCTATATAATCCATACTTATGAAAGGCTCATCTGGCTCATGATCTCAGAGAGTTTGGTCTATTTCCTCCCATGAGGAACCCACCTCCTAAAGGCTCTGCCACATCCCGATAGCCACAGGTTGGTGACAAACCCTTAATACACAGGTTTCTAGGGTACACATCTGTGCCACCATAATAGTGAAACATCAATACACATAATTTGCCTTGCAGAACCTAAGTGGACACAAATATACATACCAACAGATGAAGCAAAGAGTACTTAATAGGAATAACATCTATCTTCATCCATAAGTGCACTTCTAATCAAGGTGATTTCTTAATTTAATAATTAAAAATTTAATAACAATGATTAAATAATTTAAATAACTGAATTAATAAAAAAATAAAATAACTGAATTACTATGACACTTAAATGTATAAAAACTATGAGGCATCAATTTACACATCAGTTTTCAGGTAGTTAGATAATTAACCACCCCAAAACTTAGCAGTTCAAAACAAATGATGATATTTGCTCAAGGTTCCTCAGGTGAACTCCTTGGTTTGGGCCCCTGCTGGCTTTCTTTTGTTTGTGGCTTGCTGCAATGTGGCTTAATGTCACTCAGGAAACTATACCTGGTATCATTATAAGGTCTGCTGATTCAAGGCAACCTTCTGCACAGGCCTGGCATTGGCATTGAAGGGGTAGCTAGAGAGGTGGCCCTTTGTCTTTGCAATGTGTTCTGCCTTCCAACACAAGCTAGATCTTCTGGATATGGCAATGAGAATAGTCCAGCAAGCAGGAGCAGGTGTGCCAGGCTGTCCTTCATGTTACATTCGAAGTCACAAGGTCAGCTCTGTCTTGACAGTGCAGCTAAATAGAATTTTCTTCCTGATGGGAGGAGTGAAACTTATGAAGCAGCATTTCTATGGAGATGACAGAAGTTTGTGATTAAATTTTATAATGTAGCACACATATGTATAGCATATCACATTAATGGTGAAATGTTAACATTCTCTAATTTTTAGAAAGGTCACCCTATCCCCTCTTATTTAACTCTTGAAGACATCTTAGCCAGCTTCCTAAGTGAAGAAAGTTTTATGACAGATGTAAAGTTTTGTTAAGAAAAAAATGATTATTACTTAAACAGAGTACATGTGAAAGAACCTAAAGTATCTACAAGTAATTTTTAGAAATATACATCTGATGTACATATCAACTATAATGATGTCATGTAAATACACACATGCATATGTGTACATATATGTATAAATTGTGGTTTTTAATTCAAATAGCAGTCAAATTCATAATTGTCTCTAATAGCATCGTTTTAAAATAATTTATAAGAATATCACTGTAATAGCATTTATATGATCAAGTGTACCTAAGCATATATCTAACAGTGAATGTATAAAATTCTGAGCAACACATTAACAAGCAAACAAAATTTAAAATTGAGAGCTGAGTAGAATAAAAAGATATACCAAAGACTGGAGAAATTCTGCAAAACAAATATCTGGCAAAAAGTATGTATGTACTTAAAATCTAGAGAGAGATTTTAAGTTCCATAATAATAAAACCATGTCACCTGAGTAAACAGTGAGCAAGAGATCTGGACAACTATCTCATCAAAGACATAGACGACAAATAAGCATATGAAAGGCTTCAATATCAGACATCATAAGGAAGAAGCAAATTAGGTCAGCAGGAAGAAATCACTACATGCCTATTCAAATTTCAAACATCCAGAAAACAATACCAAATGTTGATAAGGATGTGGAATAACAAGAACTCTCATTTCGTTCATGGTGAGTAGAAATGTAACCTAGTACAGCGACTTGGAAATTGGTTTATTGGTTCCTCACAAGACTAAACATACTGTGTTAGTTGATACATTGTGTCAACTTGGCTGAATCAGCTCCGGCAGTTCTCAGCATGGGGGTCTCGCTCTGCAGGTGGGCAGGAAGCTGCCCTGCCTGGTTTCCTGCTGCCCCGCCCTGCTTCTGTGGAGAAGTTTTAGTCTTCGGAGCTTGATCTCGCCGGGCGCCACTTTGGAGGAGCTCTGATCTTCACTGTGCCAGTCTTCGCAGTCAGCGCAGAAGGAAGAGAGAGGCTTGATGGACGCCGTTGCAGCTGCCACTCCTCCTCTGCTCTTCATTGTTTTCTGCCACATGAACTGCTGTTGTTTGCCTTGCAGCCAGGGGAATATGGACTGAACCCTCCAGTAACTGAGATAAATAAACCTTTCCTCCCTTCTTTTTATGTGTCAGGTATTTGTCCCAACAACGAATAAAAAGTAATTAAAACACATACTCTTATAAAAATTTTTGATCCATCTAGATCATTTGAAAATGTATGTTTACACCTTAAAATTTCACATGAATGTTCACTTCAGTTTCATTCACAACCACCCCAAATTGGGAAGCAAATAAAATGTGTTTTGATAGGTGCCATGAGCCATAAAGCACAAAGGAATATTAGTTAACAATTTAAAATGAGCCATCAAAGCATAAAGAGAAAAGAGGAATCCATAAATGCATTTGGATGAATGAAAAAAACTAATCTAAAAGGCTACTGCATGTTTCAAATTGTACGCTGGTAGGGAATTGCAAATGACAAAAATAGTGCCACAGTTGTCTGGATCTGGGAAAGTTGGAGGAATAATGAATAAATGAAAAGCCTGAGGGCTGGGGAGATGGCTCAGTAGAATAAGCGCTTCCCTGGCAAGTGCAAGGCCCTGAGTTCAATCCCAGGTTCTGAAAAAAAGGAAGGAAGGAAGGAAGGAAGGAAGGAAGGAAGGAAGGAAGGAAGGAAGGAAGGAAAATCCTGAGAAGCTAAAGGAAGTGCGTATTTGAAAGAAAGAAAGAAAGAAAGAAAGAAAGAAAGAAAGAAAGAAAAGAAAAGAAAAGAAAAGAAAAGAAAAGAAAAGAAAAGAAAAGAAAAGAAAAGAAAAGAAAAGAAAAGAAAAGAAAAGAAAAGAAAAGAAAATCCTGAGAAGCTAAAGGAAGTGCGTATTTTGTGACCCCTAGTATAATTATGGACACCTGACATTACACCTCTGTCAAAACCCATAGAAATGTAAAAGACAAAGAGGAAACCTTAGTAAACTCTGGGGATGAGCTAATGATGATGTATAACAGAGATTAATTAATTGCCACAGACATGCCATACTAATGCAGGACGACAGCATCAGAAGATGGTCATATGTATGTTGGGTGACAATAAGACACCTGTATGTACTAGCTGCTCATTTTCACTATAGATCTAAAACTGCTGTGAAAATAAAGTTATTCATTTAAAAAGTATTTTTGAGAAAGACATAAAGATGAGCTAAGTAAATATTGATGAATTAGAACTGAGATACAGATGTAGTAAAATGCTAAGCAAAATCCAACTGTAGGCATTGTTTGGACAGAGTTTGTTATTCTTGTTTAATTTGGTTTGATTTTTGTGGTGCTTTGTAACCTGGCTGTAGAATATGAGTAAAAATACAGAAGGTCAAAAGTAGCTGAGACAATATTCAAATAGGAGAAAATAATTAGACTTCTTCAACCCTATTCCAAGTCTTACTTTAAATCCACAATAACTGAAATACTATGGAATTTTTGCCAAGACAAATAAAAGAATGGAAAGAGGCTAAACGCTGAACGACATATATGACTATACCTCTATCTTTATGTATATCTTTATAATGGATTGCAAAGTTAGCACTGCAAAGGAATAGAAAGCAAAGGTTCTCTACAGTCAGTATGTCTAAAAGAAGTGGAAATCCATGTGAAAATAAATGAAATGCAATCTCTACTTCATACCATAAAAGCAATTACTTCTAAACACAACTAGATGCCTAAAGTAAAGCCATTATATGTTCCAGACAAAAGTACTGAGTTTAATATCTATATGTTCCTAAAGAGTTAACAGGTAAAATTCAGAAGAGTCATAAACTTGTTGGAAAAAACTGTATGTTTATTTTTACTAACTTGTAAACTAAATGTATTATTTTCATCAATTGTGACCATGGACTTCAATCCATAGAAGTATGAGTAGTGCCTGTGCAAATGGCAACCACAGCCCCAACAGGTATTTCCATAACACTCTACTGCTGCTGAAGATCTCTTAATCACTTCAGCTCATTCCTACTTCAAAATTATTACAGTTATAAAGGTGTTTGACATTATTAAAACTGAAAATGTATTACACTGTAGCCAAGATATTTCACTTTTGATTAACGTTCAACAGAAATGCTGCTCTCAGAGACATGTAGGATAATAATGATAGAAGCATTATTTATAATGGCCCCAAACTGTAAACTTAATTATCCTTTAGCAGTAGATGCACGAAGTGTAATTCGTTCACACACCAGCATTCTGTGCAGTAGAGAAAAGGACCAAACTAGACCTACATGAGCAGCACTGATGCAGTTCACAAATGTGACTTTGAGCAATAGAAAAAGCACACCACAGCGTACCATAGTCATCCATTTGTGTGAAGTTCAAAATACACGTAAAGCTAAGTGCAGTGCTTTGAAGGGAATAAAATGCATAGAAATGATTATCAAAGGAATCTAGATCCTGAAGGAGAGAGGTAGCAAGTGGGCAGGTGCCCAGGGATGGTGCTGTATGGTTTCTCGTGTCGGGTACAGCACTGATCTGCATTTTTTTGTCTCTTGTAAATTAATAGTAGCAAGTTGAAAGACTTAGATACTTTGTCTCATAATAAAGCTATTATAAGAAGCAATGATATGTGCTCTTGATATAAGAAATTCAGGTCATGTCAAAGAATACTTGGTAGCCAGACATGGTAGTACACAACTGCAATCCCAGCAATCTGAGAAGCTGATGCAGAAAGATTGTAAATTCAAGGCTTTTCTGGGCAACTTAGTGTTTTAGTGAGACCATGTTTCAAAATAAAACAGATTGTTTGGGGCCGGGGAGATAGCTCA
>NW_004524607.1:2962292-2982259 GCF_000260255.1 Octodon degus
ACAGAAAGATAAATGATGAATGGAAGAAAGGAAAAAAGCAACAAAGGGAGCAAAAGAACAAAGATAAAGGAATGAAAAGAAAGGAGAGAAAATGAGGAGAGAAAGGAAGGAAGGAAGGGAGGGAGAGAGGGAGGGAGGGAGGGAGGGGGCAGGAAGGGGGGAGGGAGGAAAGAAAAAGAAAGAAAGAAAGAAAGAAAGAAAGAAAGAAAGAAAGAAAGAAAGAAAGAAAGAAAGAATTAAGAAAGGGAACCAGAAGGAAAAAAGCAAGACATGACACAGAAAGAGACCCTAAAGGTGAAACATTCCATACAGAGAGAAATATACTATATTCATAGCATTCTGTGTCCGATTCTTTTCATTGCATTAACTGTCTTGGAAGTATTTCCACATAAGTCCATGTGAAATTATCATGTCCATTTCAATGACAATATTATTCCTGTATAAATGAGCTATCATTTCTTCTTTGTTATTGGCAGAGATTGTATTCAATCATTTGCCAGTATGAATAACTATGCAATGAGCATCTTTAAATGAGTTGCACCAATTCCTGGGAATACATAGAGATCAGTTTCTGGGCAAATGTTGCAAAGCCATAGAGCATGTTGGTAGCTACTGATTCCAAAGTTCTGAAGCTGTTTAGGTCCTACCGACAATGCACTAAGAAACTTTTTCCAGCATTCTCATCAATCCTCTATGGTATGTAATGATTTGATCTTTGTCAATTAAATATGTAAAACTTACCTGCAATTTAAGTTTATATATTTCTTAGTTAAAAGTTAAGTTACTATGTCTTTTCCATATCTTCAAAAGCTTTCGATGTCTTTTTGTGCGAATTGTTCATTTGTAGCCTTTGCCCACTTATTTGGATGGATAAAGCATTTTCTTGGTTCAGAAGTCAACATGTCCAAAGAAGAGACAGTTCTCTTCCATTCCATCTTCCCACTACCCATATCCTTTGCTGAAACATCAAAGTTCAATACTTTCACATGTACCTTCCCAAGCACATCTATGTATGAGCATGAAAATATTTGTATATGCACGTGTTTGTTTAGGTGTAGCTATGTTTTCCTTTATTTCCCAAAAGGGTAGCTCAGTGTATGCATACTTTTTTACATCAGCCATGAATTTCCAAAGATTTTGAAGTTTTCTCAAATGATACTTGGTTAAGTAGACAGATGTGATAGATATGACTCCTACCAACTAGATACAGTGAGGAAAACTATAGGGCAGACAGTAGGAAGAAACCCGGAGAAAGAGGTCTGTTTTCCTAAGAATTTCCTGAAGCTATTTCTTCTTACCAGAAACCACAGAACGGGATAATTAGTCCCTCCCAAAGTGCTGAGAAAAGCCAAATGTAGCTGTATGGCAGCATCCTGAGCTCAGCCAGGGGGAGCTCAACATAGATGTGGAAGAAAAGACAGCAATAGAATAAAGGGTGCCCATCCCAGGCTATGGGATAGCATGGCCAGACTGGCCACAAATAGGAAGCAGGATTGCGAGCCATAAAACAGCTGCCAGTCCTCTGCCTGAGCCAGGGACTAGCTGATGCAATGGCACGCTTGCAGAGGCCACAGAAGCAAGATAGGCACTGTGGGAGAGGGACAAGGACTACACTGAGAGAATGCAGACGATGTGACTCAGGCACTAAGGGTGGGGCTGAGTCCCACAGAAGGGCCCAACAGAGACTGAGACATGGCTCTAGGCATTGTGATTAACCAGCAGGGATTAGTGACTAAACAAGAACTTACCTGCACCCGGCATATTATAATTAGCTATGTGTATGTTTAAATTAATTAGGAAATAGATTTGTATGTACTTCACGCATAGGATTATTTTGTTCTGCTCAATTTAACTCCTGACCTTGTTTTTCAATATCCCTAATCATCAGTCATTGGAGGATGGAAACCTCTAAATTAGCATCCAAAGTGACTGTCCAGTTGTGGTTAGACATGCTCCTGCAGAGCCATCTTTACATGAGTATATCCTCCTTTCTTCACACATTGATCAGTATCAAAGTCTTTCTATGTTCCAGGCAAAGGGGCCTGACAAGTGAGGTAGGCACAGTTCCTACTCTCAAGGAATCCAATCTGTTATGGCAAGAGAAATAAGGCAGATCGTTAAAAATCAGTACAAAAAGTTTTGTCATAAAAATATTAGCCAAGTACCATAGAGGTACAGAGGAAGGAACTCCAAATTTGTCTGGAGTTGTCAGGAAAAGATTCCCAGAGGAAATGACAACTGACCTAAATCTTCAAGAGGATTGATAGGAGATTTGTAGGCAGAGAAATGAAGGAAACCATTCCTGACTCCAAAAACAGTATGCATGGAAATGCAGAGGCAGAGCTACCATAGCAAGCCCAGAGAAGAATTAGGAGTTCATTGTTCCTGAGGCACAGGTAGGTGGTGCAAAGGAAAGGTTAAAGAAAAAAATGTAAGGTCTGACTTGCTGAAGCATTTAGGAAAGCCACAATGCCAGGCCAGGTGGATCTGAGTGAGAGGAAGTTGTCACCCAGTGGCCACCTAGGAAGGCAATACAGTGATCCAAGACCACTGAGAGCCATGGTACAGTCCAGCCATGACCTAGCTGCAATAGGATTTTGTAAAGCATCACATTGTACACATCAGTGCAAGGAGGAACAATCCCTCCCATCCTTACCTTCTACTAGTGCTTCTCAACAAAGGTTGAGCAGAGAAAAATTGTCTCAGTAGAAGAGCACTGTAGGCCCCCCAGGGCATAGAAGCCAGAGATGCAGTGAAACATCCTACTACACACAGGACAGCCACACAGAAGATTGTCCAATCCGGATGTTAACCATACCAACATTATAAAAGCTGGCTTACACTTAGTAGACATAGGTTGCCCACAAATGGATCTCACATTGCAGGTTATAGTGAATAGTTCTATCACTTTAAGCTCCAACCAATGTGTAATAATCAATTTTATCAGCTTACTTCTTCTACTTTCCTATCCTTTGTGTACTGCTTCTCCTTCAACTTCCTGAGCTACAATTTCATCACTTACTTCCACTACACCACACCCATGCTTAAGTTCTTGGCCTCACGCCCCTTGACTCCCATAATGATGTCTGGCACTTGGGTTGGCATGCATGCTCTCACTTGCAGTTTATAATTTTAACTTCACAACAGTCCTGTGAAGTAAATAGGATGGGTACAGTTTGCCTGTGAAGAATGCAGAATCACATGGCCAGCAAGGCCTTCCATCTGAACTGACCCCTAGGTCTCACCCCTCCCTCCAACCCCAAAACTAGAGTAGGTAGCCTTCATACATTTTAGTTGGGACCTAAACCCTGACATAAAACTTTGATCAATGTATAAGCAAATTCAGTATTCAATGTACATATATATTTAATGATTTTTATTTAGACATCTTCTATGTGCCATATCTCTTGAAAGTGATAAGGACTTTGAATTTTAACCCTCTCTCAAACCTAATGTCATGGATTTTTCTGCAGTAGCTACTGTTATGCAGAGGATGAATAATGAGTATCTTCTTTTTTAATGCATTCAGTACAGGGTCTACAGGTTATCACTACGTAGGTTGGACTCCTAGTGATCCTCTTGTTTTCAGCCTCTCAAACTCTGGGATTACAGGCCCGTACCGCCACACCCAGTCTTAGTTGCTGTCTCAGCACACCCTGGGAGTAGGGCCTGCATGGCTTGTGGTGCCGGGGATCGAAACTTGATCCCTGAGCTCTGTCTAAACAGGCACTTTAGTCTGCTGAGCTACCTTGCTGGGCCTAATGAGTATCTTCTTAAACGCAGGGAGAACTTTGTGCCCATGATTGACTTCCCTAGAATTCTCAGTGAGTCCACAACTACACACCTGAACCAAGTTGGGACAGTGAAGGTCCATTCTCTGAGATTTTGACGTTAAGAATACAAAAACAATTTACTTCTAACCAGGTAGCTGGAATCACTGTATGTAAACGTGGGAGCTACTGGCTATCATGTATTTTTATTAGGTGGACAAACCCACGAACAGAAGAACTGGTTTGTGGAAACAAGATAATGAAGTAGATGGTGCCATTAAAAAAAACGGATATTTAGATTTAAAGACGAGTCATAAATTTTCTCCACACCATATACAAAAGTTTACTCAAAATGAATCATGCACTTAATGTAAATTCTAACAGAATTTTTATATTCTTAGAATAAAACATAGACATAGTTTTTTGACCCTGGCATAGATGACATCTTCATGTATATGACAAAAGAAGAACAAACAATAAAGGACACTGATAAACTAGAGTTCATTAGGTTTATAGACTTATATGCTTTAAGGGATATTAGAAAATTAAAAGATAAGGGCCAGCCAAATAGCTCAGCAGATCAAAGCACCTACAAGCAGGGGCAGGGGCCAGCGGTTTGATCCCTGGGCCTGCTGTGCTGGCCCCACTGCCGGGGCATGCTGAGACAGCAATTGAGACTGGGCATGGTGGTGTGCATCTGTAATCCCAGCTCTCGGGAGGTTGTAAACAGGCCAATCACTATGAATCCAATCTATTAGTGACACCCTGAACATCCAGTAGACCCTTCCCTAAAATACAGTAAAAGAAAAGAAAATTTAAAAATAGCCTATAAAATGAAATAAAATATTTGTAAGTCATATGTGATAAGGGTACTGCAGCAGAATATATCAAGAGTTAAGTAATATAATAAAAAGAAAACCAACATTAGTAAACCATGAAAGCATTCTTTCTCTGCTACCATATGTCTATGGAAGCAAATCAATGATTAAAATTAATAGTCTCAGAAACCAAGGTCAAAGTTATACAATTGACCAGAAAGTTCAGAAAAGAAATTTATATTGGGGACTGGTTAAAATAGCAGGATAATACAATATCATACCTACTAGAATGGCTGTAATAAAGATAAAAAATCATAACAGACACTGGCAAAGATGTGGAGAAACTGAAATCTTGCTGCTTTTCTGCTGAGAATATAAGATGACTCACCCACTGTGGAAAAATAGTTCAGCACTTCTACAATATGTTAAATACAGAATTACTACAATACCATTAATATTGATATGTGAACTTCTTGGATTAAGAAAGACGTAGCAGAGTACTAGAGCACATTCCTGGGTGTATCTGGATGGGCAAAGGAGGTATGACCTCGGGAATTACATATGATCCCTTACTCTGTCCTCTCTGGAGCTGTTCCCCTGCTCTGCTCTCTGGTTGCCTTAAACTAAGCAGTTTTGCCCTTTCACGCCCTACCGACATGGTGTTCCTGCCCTGGAGCCTGTTGAATGTGTCCTGAATTCCCCAAGCCATAAGCTAATTTAAGCCTTTCTTCCTTTAGCTCATAGGCATTGAGTATTCTGTCTCAGCAATGAGAAAGCTGACTAATAGGAGAGAATTGGTGCCAGAGAGGTGGAGTTACTGCTGTCACTATGCATGACCATATTGTTTAGAAGCTTTTGTAAATGGTTTATGGGAGGCTTAGAAAATGTTGGGGAAACAGAGTAGAAAATCTCTCAGATTGTATAAACAAAAATTGATAGGCAATTCTGGTCATTTCCAGATTTATGGAAGATACTTTCATAATTTTAGATGGTACTATGAACTTGCTGCAGACATTCTATGGTTCAAGGAGATTCATCTGGATATAAAGTTGACAAGATGATTGTTAATCCTAGTCAACTTTCACTAGCTAAAGAAATGCCTACCAGGTCAGTAGAGTACACTCCTTGTGTACTGCACATAGTCTCTCACCTTTTCCTTTCTGGTGCTGCTCCCCTGCGCTCCTCCCTTACCACCATTAAGTAAGTAGCTTTTCCTTCACCATGTCCTTGTGCCAAGATATTTCTACCTTGGAGCAACCTGGCAATAGATTAAATTCCCCCAAGCCATGAGAAAATTAAGCCTTTCCTTATTGAAATTGTGAGTGTTGGGTGTGGTGTCTTAAAAACAAGAAAACTGATGAATATTCTACGAGATTCAGAAATTCAACCACTATGAGTACATCTGAGAGATACAAAAGCACGTGTCAACCCCAAAATTTGTATATATAACAGCATTATTTGTAACAGCATTATTTGTGACAGTCAAAATATAGGACAAAACAAATATCCATAATACTGATGAATGGATGTAAATGTGGCATATCCATACAGTAGAATGTGTTTTCCAACAAAAAGAAAAAATATTGATAAATTCTAAAGTATGGAAAACCTTAAACACATGATGAGAAAATCCAAATAGAAATTATATGATTCCATTTGTTTGAAGTATCCAGAACAAGCAAATCCATAGAGACACAAAACACATTAGGGATTGACAGGAATGCACAGGGTTTGAAGGAAAATGCAGAGTAACTGATCTTATGCATATGGAGCTTCTTTGGGTGATAGTGAAAATGTCCTGAAATTGATATTGGTGACAGTTACACCATTCTCTGAATAAATACTGTAGAATTCCAAACTTGAAGCAGATTGACTTTATGACAAGTGGGTGATATTCTGTAAATCTAGTGAAAATAGAACCTCGAGGTATTACAGATTTTGGCCCATTCTTGAGGCCCAACTATAGCCTGTCCTTAAGATTTGTGAGATATTGCTGCATGCTAAGCATTTAGTCCCCTTTTCGGCATAAACTGTCTCAACTGAGTCTATGTTAATATTTGCTCACAAAAGTATGTGCAAAACAGGATCATATGCTAAGTATGAGTGTTTTTCACTCCAAGGGAATACAGTCAGTATTACATTTTTTTCTATAGTTGAGCTGCTACAAACTCAGTCTTTAAATCCAGCTTTTGTTTTCCTTGCTTAGCCCAGAGAACTGTGAATAGCCAGTCAGAGAATGGCTATGGAAGCTTTCTGTGTAAACTTAGAGAAATATGCAAATGCATGATATCATCTAGTTTCTGGGTCTCTTAATTAGGATAATGACTCTTTTTTCTCTTAGGTGTATTATGGGAAGCAAAGAAGGCTTTCATCCAACAAACAAGATGCACATTCTTTTTTAAGTTGATAACTCCGTTTGTCAAATGCATATCCTAAAAACTGAGATACAAAATCAGAGTCTTCTTAAAGGAACTTAAGAAATTCACAACAGAACCTCACTTAGAGCTTACTAGAGAGGCCACAACAGCTTCCAAGAATCCCCTCTCTGTGAGACCACCAGAAAGAAATCAGTAATGGATCTTTCCCAGGGTTCTATAATTCCAATGGGACCTCCCAGATCTGGCCCTCTCTTGCTTGAAGGTTTAAACTTTTTGGTTTCATTAGCATATGTGTAGCAACTAAACCTTTTGGTATGCATATCACATAAAGGCACCTCACATCTGGCCCAGAAACCAAGCCCCTCACCATACCTGGGTTCTCGTGTACCTTGCACATCATGGTGATAGCTGACAGGCTGTTTCCTGTCTGCATCAAGTCCATTTTCACAACCACACTCCAGCAGATGTAGCACTTTCCCCTAGACTCACATGCAGGAGTGAAGCTGCTCCAGGGTTATTTCCCATGTGAATTTTCTCTCATTTTGTCACTGCCTGTAGCCCTTTCTTCTGCATTTCCATCAGGCTTTATGCACATCTCCTCTATAACACATACTCTATTGTTTTACAATTGTCAGCAAGAATACCAGACTCTCTAGATAGTGAGATTCTTTCTCCAAGTCGCCATCACCAGGGCCCTGGACAGGGACTGGCAAGTGTTCTAATCAATTGTACCATTGTTGAGGAATGGATGTTGGGCCAGAGCTTGGCCAGAAGAGGTTTCAAAGCCACTAGGCACCTGTGTAAAATAGTGTCTATTTAAAGTACCTGATGCCCATACAATAGTTTGAATATCAGCCCTGGCATTGGTTACCCAAGTCAACTTGGAGTAGGCAAAGCTACAATCTTGGGATTCACTAAGTGTCCAAAGAGAAATCAAAGGTTGAGAAATAAAATGAATGGTCAGAGCCATGTGTGGCAGCACACAGCCATAATTTCAGCACTCTGGGAGTCTGATTTCCAACTGGAAAGTGCTACAACGATAATTTTAAAATCTACTTTTCAGAATTGTTAAAAGGAACTGGGAAAAGAAACACTTTTCTTCTGTATGAAAATAACAGCCATGCAAGGGCAGAGGAGTTGTCTCTCTTATTTACCACATGATTCTAGAGCATGTGGAAGAATACAACAGTCTCTCTCAACAGCAAAATTTAGCTACCAATCATTGCCCTATGATGGCTCTGTGTCTTGCATACACTGCTAACATATGCTTCTCCAGGTATATTCTCATTATTATATTTTTTATCATTTCTCTCCAGTAGGCTGTGAGTTGTTTGGCATAGGTGCCTTGTCTCAATGACTTTGTGTCATAGCTGTGATGACCCATAAGGAAATGGTGAATAATTTCTGTGAATTTACTGAATAGACTTTAGGTGAGATCAAACAGAAATGGCATGAGTAAATTTTCAGAAGCAGAGCAACCAAGAAAATCCAAAAGTTATAATTATAATACACTTTCCATGCCCTGAATGCCAGGAAAAAGTGGGAAGTATCTGTACTTAGTTGAACCTAAAGGATGAGTAGGAGTTATCTGTGAAAATGAAATAGGGAAAGGAATTATGGGTAGAGGGGAATAGCACTGTGCATAGAAACATGAACAAATACAAATTAGTATATGTAGTGTATTCAAGGAGGTGAGTGGAAGAAATTTGTGGTCAGGGGTGAGCTTACTAAGGATTTGCAACTTTAGGGAAGGAAGCTGAATCAAATGTTTAAGTAGTAGAGTTGCATTGTAATGAAAGGAAGACAAGTATGGAAAACTGATTTAAAAAAAATAAGATATAAAGGGGAAACCAGATTGCAGTGGTCTTCCAGAGCAAAGTTAGAGGAGTGGAAATACAGATGATGGGGCTGACAGGAAAATCCTCTGGCTCAGTAAAGCAGGACTGTGTTTATAAGCACATATTTTTTATGCTGGTAGTGAAGATAATAGAGAGAAAATTATCTGAATTACTGACAATCCTTTTTAAACAATTGCTATCAGGACCATTTTAATTGAGATAAATCTTATACAGTACAACATCCTTCTATGGAACAGTTCTACTAATTTCAACAAATGTGTACCCCACAGTCAATGCACAGCACAGTTTCATCGCCTCATAAAACTCCCTCTGAGCTTCTTCTTGTCAGTTCTCCCCATGTCAAGGCCCGCCAATGTTTTCTGTCTCTGTAGTTTTGCTATATAATATATATATATATATTATAATATATATAATATGTATAGTATGTATATATATGTATAGTATGTGTATATGCTATATATAAATGGAATCATGCAGTATATGATCTTTTGATCTGACTTCTTTCACTCACCATATAGTATACTCACTCATATATAGTATTTATATCATCATATAGATATTCTTTCTTGCTGTTACATGTGTAAATAGCTCCATCCCTGACCCGGTACTTTCACATTGCATGAATACACCATTGATATTGATTGTCTTTCTCATGGCAGGGACATACTAGCTTAGACCAGTGATGGTGAATCTCTTACAGCTGTCAATGATACAAACACCCTGCTGCAGCACGGATGCCATAGGCTCACCATTACTGCTCTATATTCATAAGTTAAAGGAGAAGTCTATTATAACTCAAGTTACAGAGGTTACAGCCTGTAGTCATCTTATTTCTAGAGCATCATGGTGGAAGGCCGTGGTAGAGAAAGCTGCTCAGTTAATGGTGGCAAGGCACCAGAACATAGAAGAACACTAGCAAGTGGTAGACCCTCCAAAGGCACTCCCCAGGGACTTACATCTAATTAGGCCCCACCTCCAAAGAGCACATTCAACTACAAATGTAAGTGGGTGAATCCGTTTATGAGTGTACAGCCCTATGATTCAACCACCTCTCCCAGTCTCTTCATTCAGTCAAGTTGACCATTAAGCTCAGCTAGCACAGGTTGTGTGTGGGCCCATAAATCTGCTTAAAGGCATCTAGGTTACTTCCAATGTTTGAGTATTATAGATAAATAGCCAATCCTAAATATGTACAGGCTTTTCTATAAATATGTTTCATTTCTCTTGGATAAATCCCAAAGGGTTACATTTCTGGTTGAAATGGGAATGGTACCTCTGAGCTTATAAGAAACTGTTGAGTCATTTTTCAAAGTGGTAGTAACATTTACATTGTCACTAATACACTCTCACCAAAGAGTGAAAATTCCAGTTGTTCCCTGTTTCTCTCTAGGACCCAGTACTGTTAGTATGTGTCTGTCTTTCTTCCTTTGTATTTTGTTTAAATTTAGTAAGGTTTGGCCATTCTGCTAATGTATTGTAGCTATAGCTTTTATTTCCTTCATAATATGGGAGATTATGTGCTAATTTACTATTCAGATTTTTCGCGACAGAAATGTTGATTTCAATCTTGTTTTTGTTTAAAATTGTGTTTTTTTCTTATTATTGAGTTCTCAGAGTTTTCTTTACATATTCTGCATCCAAGGTGTGTGTCAGATATTTGTTTTGCAAACACAGGTGTACATTAGTTGAACACAGGGCCTTATTTTGAGAATCGTGTTGTTAGGCAGTTTCATAGTTGTGTGGTCACCAACGGATGTCCTTACACATAGAAAACCACTCAATGTAGCCTATTAATGCAACAAAGAAGGAGATGAGTCCACAGTTGGTGTCACCTAGCATACTGTTTATACTTGACTCTTTTAAAAAATATGTAAATAGAAAGGAATATATTATAAAGTACCAGTAAAAAGTAGAACAAGTTCACTAGCCAGTAACAATTGTCTAGTATCAAGTTCTGTGCGCTATACATGATTGTAGGTGTCATGTTTTGTACAGCTGGTAGTATAGTACGTCAGTTTACACCAGCACAGCAAAAACAGATGAGCACTGTATTGCCCTACTGTGTTACCACAGGTCCCGTGTCAGAAGGCCCTAAGATACTGTCAGCTCCATTACAATTTTAAAGGACCACTGTCCTACATCAGGTCTGCCATTGGCCAAAACATCATGCATGCAAGCATGACTGTGCTCTTTCCCTGTCTGTGGTCTGTTTTACAATCTTCTAACTGACCCTTCCAGACGACAGAAGTATTTATTATGAATGTAGTTAAATTTTTTTCTTCTATAGATCATAGTCTTGATCTCACAAGCTAACAAATTTTTACCTAACTCAGTGATACAGGGACTTTGTTCTATGTTTTATTCTTGATGTTTTATATATTTTATATTTGTTAGTTAGCTTCAGTTTATTTTTATAGCTTTAAGTTGATTTTAGTTCATTCTTATATATAGTGCCTGACAGTAGGTTTATAACTACAATTAGTAAGTGGAAATTTGTATTCCTAGTTCTAGCACTTTGCCTACAAACTGAAGAAGAAATTTCTTCCTCTCCAAACTCTGCAAACAGATCAAAAGTGGAAGAGTTAGGATGTGGCTAGATCCCAGATAACCTACAGAAATACTTAAAAAGAATTCTAAAACAGTAGAAGATTAGATTTCCTAAACATTTCATTGTTTATCTAGAGCAAACAATCAGTGAGCTATGGTTTATCATTGTAGTTTGTTTTTATGATTCCTGTAAAAACATTCTAGTATAATACTTAGCTTAGGATGACTCTTTAGTTTCTGTTTTTTTAACCTCCAATTTAAGAGTTAGACTCTAGTGGCAAGTTTATCTCTCATATGTCCTTATGCTGTTCCCAGATAAATTATTGGTAATTAAATTAAAGGCCAGACATTCCTCACAAAAATCAAATGTGGTTTGTTCCTCTGACCTGAAGTTCTTAACCCTGATAATACATTAATTAAGAAGGCTGCTGGTTGATTTTATGAGCAAAGTGGTTTATGTTTTTGATAAATAATTCTCATTCCTTAAGCTGGATAGCAAAATAGCTAACAGTGTTGAGTCTGCATATACACTGGTCAAAAATAACATCTGAGATGTCTTTTGGGTTTTTTCTCTTAATTTGTTTAAAAGATCGAACTAAGAGCTCTCAAATAGATGAGGTGATATTTGACTCAAGTTTTGCATTGTGTATTTAGGCTGGTATTCACAACTGAGGAACCTATCTCAAACATGTGACTGAATGTATTGGACTGAACATGAGAAGGGCTTTTACTTAGCCTTACCATTAACAGAGATAAGACTAAGGGCAGGTGACAAGGTAGCGAGAATTCTTGTGCACATGGGAGAGAAAAACACTAATGTGACCTTAGACCCAGCTAGAAAGAGAAAGAAGCAGAGAAAAATTTTATTTCATAGGGTTCTTCTCATGGAGAGAACTGAGTGATTGGTGGAAATTTAATGGAGCATTTCAAGGGTGTCCTGGGGCTGAAACCCCAAAGTGGGGAAAGGTCCAGTGATAGTAGTCTAAAAACTGCCCTCTGAGATCAGGGAGTCAGACACTTTCTCTTTTTTCTAGAGAGGAGCATGCACCTCAGACCTTTGATCCTTCTCAGAGATACAGCCACTTTCAGTCTCCCTAAGGTGGACATCCATTACTCCTTCTTATAACATCATACTAACCACCCCCTAATTATCACCCTGCCGGAAGGCTCAGATGTCTCTGGCTGTGTCCTGACCTCACATTGCTTGCTAGCACCTCAATCCAAGCAGAGGACTTTGAGAGACAAGTTACAAAGACATTCAAATTAGGTCATACCTTGAGCTTCATATTTTTAAGGCATTTGTTAGGAAAAAGGTTGTACTCGAAATCAAGTGATTTGAAACCAAGATGCTGGTTGATTCAGGGACTCTTGTAATTGGAAGAAAGGAACAAGAATATACTTCCAGCAACTCAAAAGTGATTCTCCTTAAGAGGATGGTGTGGGTGTAATTGTAAGAGCTGGTCTAAGAGGACGGTGGAATAAAGGAGGAGCTGTTCTCACCCTGCTACAAATTATTATCAAGGAGGAAATCATCTCCCCAAGTTCTGGGGATGTAGGGCAGATGCTAACATTGTCCCAATTACAGGGTGGGAAATTCTGTGCTCTAGATGACATCTGTCAAGGATACCTGCCCAATCTCCGTCCCTCTAAAACTCCAAAGTCCCCTACAAGGCCCTGAGGGAGAGAAGAGTTGATGTGTGCTTCCTTGTGAGACCCCAGAAGTGCCTGAGGAAAAGTGATTCCCTAGAGTTACATTGTTATTTGAAACAGGCCCCCACTACTGTAACAGAAGCCTTAGGTAATAGAATTCTAAAGAAAAATGGTTATTTTGGTTTATGGTTTTGGTGGTTTCAGTCCATGATTAATTGCTCCACTGTTTTCACTCCTTAGTGAGGAAGCACATCATGGTGAAAGCATGGAATTGAAAAAAGCTATTCACTTCCTGGTAGGAAAAGAAAAAGAAGAGAAAGAGAAAGAGGCTGGAATCCCTTAATCGCCTTAAGGTGCAAGGGCACAGATGTGTACCCCAGTGATCAATATGTCTCCCACTAGGCCCCCTCCTCTTAAAGTTTCTACCACTTCCCAATGGCACCAAACTGGAGACCAAACCTTTAAAGCATGAGTCTTTGGAGGGCCACAATAAGCCCCAAATAGAGAGGGATTGGGACACCAATAAAAAAGAATGGAGGGCTGCACGTTGGGGGGACATCTGTTTGGACAGATATTTTCTGACACAGTTCAGTACTGGCTTTAAGACTTGAGGTTCTGATTAGATTCTAAACGATATCCTATTATGTTTCCTTATCTTGGCAATAAGAATTTTTAAATGTTTCCTTGTATTTTAAGCTGGCTAAATTTCCCATGAAAAACTTGGAGAAATGCATATGACAATGTTAAGAATGATTACCTCCTAAGCCATTTGATAAGGGAATAATCATGCTTAGAAATAGAAGCCAGCTTATATTTGTTGTCCATGTTTCTTTTAATTCTGTGAGGTAATGTAAACCATGTGCTTATATTGTGTTTAAGTGAATCACTCCCATGACAAGAATCTGAAAGTACTGCCAAACTCTGCCCATTGAACCATATGTGGGCTTACATAGAAAGTAACTTTGAGGGTTGGCAGCCCTTGGGGCTTGAGCAAGTCTCTGTCCCTCTAAAACTCTAGAACTTCAGCAAACAGTACACTTCCTAAGGTTTTAATTTTACCCCAGTGATTATTCTTTAAGAGAAAATGGGTATAAGACAAACATTACTTCTGTGCCCCATGCCTACCCCTATAAACACCCCTGAATCAGGTTCTGAAGATGATCCTGGGAAGTCACTGGGTTGAGAGGCACAGAAGAACATGAAGGAGCTATAGTGATCCAGTAACCAATAGCCCACTCTGAAAACCACAGGCCAGAAAGGAGCACTCACGATCATTAAATGCCAGTGTCCTGGGCAGGAGCCAGGGCACCCAAGCCTCTTTCCCTGTAGCATCATTAAATACATGAGAATCAAAAGAAGGCAATTTCCCAGCTATAATCAACCTTCATTACAAGCCAGTTCTGAGGGTAATTAGTCTCTTCCTCAGAATTATTTCCTCTTCTTACATCAGCCTTACCTTACATCTTGGCCACACGTTACCCTCCAGGAAGCACAGAACTCCTCCCCATCACCCCCTCCATCATGAAAGACCTCTACATTTCTGAGTTCCTTTCCTTGTGATAACAGCTATGATTTACTTCTGTCTTTCTCCAACAGTCCTTTAAGTGCCAATTGTTGAAGAACAGAGTTCTGCTTCTAAACACATCCGCTAATGGACATAAATCTGTAAGCAGTTTTTGGAAGTGATTAGGAAGAAAGATGCTTAATTTGTTGCAGTGGCAATGAGGCAGAAGATAGAGAGGCCTGCTAGGAAAGCTGTCCCGCCAGCTGCTCAACACCAGCACTGTAATGGGCTCCACATGTTCCCAGAGGTAGATCAGGGTGGATACAGGCTAGGAAGTAGATTTGTCAGTTTTCCAAAGAATATCAAACTCTGACAAAATAACTCAGCTAATGAAACACACACATGAACACACACACACACACACACACACACACACACACTGAGGCTGTAAAACTAGAATTTCTGCTCACTATTTTATAGAGTAAAGGGGAACATCCAAGTAGACACACATGTTTCTATCGGCTACCAGAACATTTTCTCCTCTTAAGAAAATCCTCCCAGAAAGATGAATGATAAAAGATTGTTAGCTAAGGCAGTGCCTGCCAAAGTGTGTATTCAGGCCAGCAGCATGGTGAGCATGGGGATGTTTGTGTAGCTGTCTACAGACATAGTCTAGAAACCTGTGCCCCCGCCAGTCCTCCCCGACCTGATGCCTGCAGAAGGTTGGCGTTCACTGGTTTAGTGGACACATAACTTGAACAAGAAGAGGTGCGTAGAGGACATATTCATCTAACAAGCACTAGAGAGTCTTCCTCTGTAGGAACACAGAGATGACAAAGATCTCCTAAAGCAACTTATTGTACTAGGAGAAAAGGTGTGCAAAGATCTAAATGCAAGAGAATGGCATAATGAAGCGAGCACATGCCTCTTTCAGAACATCTGGGAAAGGAAGTCAAACTGAGTTAAGAAAAAATAAATAAAAATAAAAAAATAAAGAGGACCTATGCAGATAGAAGATAAATCCCAAAAGGCCTTTAATGAAAGATTTCTGAATCAGTCTGCTTTCCATTACCACAACCAGTACCTGAGACAACAAATTTATAAAGGAACATTAGGAGGGTGCAGTCTGTGGTCAATTGCGCCTACTTCCTTTGGGCCTGCAGCAGCACACTGTACAAGGAGGAGCCAACCGCTCACCTCATGGTGAGGGCACGAAAGACACAGAGGAGAGTGCTGGGGTCTCCCTGTTCCTTTCGAGGCACGCCTCTAACAACCAGAAGACCTCCCAGTGGGCCCAAATCTTAGGTTCCGTCAGCTCCTAACAGAGTCAAGCTCAAGGCCAAGCCTAAATACATGGGTCTTTGAGAATAACTTACGAAGCAATCTATAGATGAAAATGGTGACACATTCCTTTAACCCCTGCACTCTGAGAGGCTGAGGCAGGAGGATTGCAATTTGGAGGGCAGCCCAAGTGATGTAGTGATTTAAGTGTCCCACAAATAAAAACATGAAAGAGCTGAAGATAAAGCTCAGGGCAAAAGCCCTGCTTTCAATTCCCCGATATCACAAAAAAAAAAAAAACCCTGTGTCAGGAGAATATGATTAATCAGAAAGATAGGAGAAAAAGGGTATCTATAACAAGATACTTGGAAGTTCTGCTTCCATCCCAGCACTGTAATTTATAAAGACAGTATATGGCAATGGATATTAAGTTGATAGCAACTTAAATACCCAACGATAAAAAATGGTTAAGTCATTCAAATTGAAACTGACAAGTGCATTTTGTTTTGTTTTTTAAAGAAATGGATTCTTTCAGAGCCTGACAGCTAAAGCAGCTAAATGTGCCCTGTCTGAAGTCAAAGTAAGGGGTCCTCAGCTCCTCCCCCTGCTCCCCACAGCACCCTCTGCAGGAGCGCTGGCCAGCCTAGGGTTGGAGGCCATGTCTAAGCACTCACAGTAAAAGAAAATGATGATAGGAGAAACTTCACTGTGTGCTCGTATGTGCAAGGAGAGGGGCACAATCTGGCAGCCTCTCTTTAAGGCCATCTTCATAGGTCACCCTTGGAGGAGGTAGAGAACACATCCCCAGCCAGCCCTGGAGAGCGGACAAAGCCAAGTGCTTGGCACAGGAGGGGAGCAGCATGAGAGTTGCATGATCAGAAGAGCACTCCCAAGTCCTGGGAGGCAAAGGGCAGGCTCCCACAGCTAGGGCCAGGGCGCCATCAGCCCAGCCCTGCCTCACCCCACCATGAAATTTACAAAGAATTCACAGGTACCAGAAACCTACATGTGACCCTCCCTGAGGGTTGCATTGGAGGTGTATGGGAATAGAACAGGCTTCATTTCACTCTGGCTTGGCTTTGCTTTGACGTTTTGTTATGCAGGTCTATGGGGTATACACCTATCCACCTCAGAGTCCTATCCAGGTCTTGCAAATATTGGGGGCAGAAGCCTTAGTTTTCTTTAACTTGGCTGCTCCATATATTTGTTGTTGAGTTTTTGTCCGTTTATTTTGGTTTGTAGCTTTGATTTGTTTTTGTGGTACTGGGCATTGAACAAAGGTCTTCACACCAGTTAGGCAAGAGCTGTAGCACTGAACAGCAATATTTGGATAAATTTTTAACCCATATATGTATGTGTGTGCTTGTGTGTGCATGTGCGTAAGTGTGTGTGTGTGCATGAGTGTGTGTGTGTGTGTGTGTGTGTGTGTGTGGATTGTGTAAGTCACTAAGTTGCCCAAACTGCACTCAAATGTGTGATCTTGTTTCAGCCTCTTGGAGTGAATATAAAACCTTTTATTTCCAAATTTCTCAATAATTAAAGTAAGACGTTTTCTTTTTTAAAAACAATAGGTTTGATGTTGTTCTTCACACTACTAATCTGACAATTCTTAAATCTTACTCAGGGTACTTACTTATTTTTATTTTCCTGGCCTGTGCTTGTTCCTGTTATTTTCCTTTGTGCTTTTTATTTCTTCTGATGCTTACCTGATTCTTTTTACCTTGTTTTGTAATATGCTTGTTTACCCTTCCCTGGTGCTCCCAAAGGTATACATCCTAGTTTAATCCTACTTCATATTGCCTTTAAATTTAAAAATATCCTTATTCATTTGCCAAAATGAAAAACTATATTCTGATGCCCTACCGCTTGAAAAAAGAAACTTTACTTCCATTTTACTTACTTCATTTTCTCTTCCTTGTTAATATGAAATGAGGTTTTTAAAACCCAATTATTAGCTTTTTCATTTTGCTGAGCCCTTTTCTGAAAATTACTTTTGCCATTAGAATGATATTCTACAAAGATATTTAGTCTTTCTACCAAAGCATGTTGTTCTTGAAATCTTAATTTGATTAAATTTTCAGAAAGGAAAGTATAGCTCAAGTAACTTTTTATTGAAATTTTAGTTAAGATAATTATAGATTCATCTTCCCTTGTATTAGAAATAAGAGAGAGAGCCCACGAAACTTTTAAAACTTTTGAAACTTCAATTTCTCCCAACAGCAACATCTTGCAAAACCAGAATACAATATTACAACCAAGATATTGAAATGAAAGTGAGCTCCAAATTGTAATTAAAATTCTCTAGTTTTGTTTGCACCCACTCGTTTGTGTCTGTCTGTGTGTCTAAATGTGTACATGCTTATGTCATGGGTCAGTTGGCATCTCTACCACCACAATGCATATACGGGACAATTTCTGCACTGCAGAGATCCCATTCCTGGCCATTTTCATTTTTTATTTTATTTTATTTATTTATTGTATTTTAGAGAAGTGTTCACAGGGTGTTCAGGATCTCACTGCTAGATCAGACTCATGGTGATCCACCTGTTTACAGCCTCCCAAGAGCTGGGATTACAGGCGCACACCATCACACCCAGTTTCAATTACCATTTCAGCACACCCTGGAGGTGCGGCTGGCATGGCAGACCTAGGGATTGAACCCTGGCCCCTGTGCCTGCTTGCAGGCACTTTAATCCAATGAGCTATTTGACCAGCCCAAAGATGAGAAAGATTTTTTTTTCTGGTTCAGGCTGCTTTAAGGGCTGGTCTGGTACAGCTTCTGGAGCTGGGAATTGAAATCGAACCGCAGTCCTGTGCACCTGCCTGCATTTACCTAAGAGGTGCTTTAAACAACTGAGCTATCCGAGAAAGCCCTCCTAGCCCTTTTCAGATCACACACTCCTTCCCTGCTTCCCATTTCTAGCCAGTCTCTAACCATTGGCAAGTACTCATCTGTTTTCCATTTCTTTTTGCATTTCCAGAATGTTACATAAATAGAATCGTAAAAGGAGTACTTTCAGCTTTTTGCATTCAGCCTAAGTCTCTGGAGATTCACTGAAACTGTGTTCATCAAGTTTTCTCTTTTTTATGTGAGGGAATCCAACCTAGGTCCTTGTGAAAGTTAAGCACATATCCTTCCACTGAGCCACACACCCAGCCCTACTCTGTTCTTTTCTAGTGCTGAGTAGTATTCCATAAGTACGGCTGCACTTCAGCTTAAGCAAGCATCTTTTGAAGGACATAGGCTGTTTCCAGCTTGGAGTTCTTACTCATAATGGGCTGTAAACATTCATGCACAGTTCTTTGCGCACATGAGTCTTCATTTCTCTGGGATAAATGCCCAGAATGAAATTGTCAGCTTATACGCTTATTGCATGTTTAGTTTTATGTGAAACTGCCAAACTTTTCCAAAATGACCATACTGCTTTACTCAAACAATTGTAGGAAGAAAGACATGGATTTATATTATGTTTTCTGGGATCTTACTTAGAAATGTCCCGCTATAGCTTCACACATATAATAAATTGGCTGGGAAAATAAATCTATTTGTTTCATGACAAGTTTTCTTTAAAAATTATATAGACTTTCTTCCAATACCTTCTGTGAATCTATGCTTAAGAGAAATGTGTTTCTAGCCTAATTATTGTTTCTCTGTAGGCAACCAATCTATCTTCCTTCTATACTTTGCATAATGCTTTGTTTTTTGAAAGAGCATCATGTAATTTTTGTTTCGTTTTGTTTTTTATTGTACTTGGAATTGAATCCAGGGCCTTCCCACAGTCTATTTTCCTAGAATTTTTTCATTTCTTATTTTAAGACAGAGTCGTGCTAAATTTCTCAGGCTGGGCTCTAGCTCATAATCCTCCTGTCTCAACCTCCCAGAGTATTGGGAATATAATTGTATGCTACTATAACCCAGGTTACACTTAGTATATTTTTAAGTATCCTTTAACTGTGTTTTTTGTTTTTGTTTTTTTTTCAAAGTTTTATTGATAAACAGCAATGAGACAGTTTCAAATCTAATCGGAAGTACAGTTTCAACAAATAATACATTGCATATATTCTTCTCAGTGGTTAATTGCTGTACAAGAAGTGGACTTGTGATCCTATTTACAAACACCATTAGAACAAATCATTCTATTCATTAAGAAAATGCAACT
>NW_004524607.1:2986844-3014412 GCF_000260255.1 Octodon degus
TGGGAGAGGGTCCGGCCCACTCTGCGCCTGGGCTGGGACTGGTCCCGCCGGCGCAGGGTAGCAGGAAGCTCTCCGCACACTCACCGGACCTGGGCTGGGACTCTTAACTGTGTTTTTTGAAATACTGTATTTTCTCTCACTTGTGTTAGGCCTTTATTTTGATTTAAAAATCCAATTATGTTTTTGGCTTGAGAATCTCCTGTTTTGAGTTCTCCAACTCTTTGTCCATCCCATTTACCACATGCACCCTCATCATTTTCTACTTGCTCTTTCTTTCTATATTCTGAGAGAATACCTCAGGTTTTTTTTTTTTTCCCAGTGATTCTCCTTTCTATAGAGTTGATCCAGCTTTCAATCACTTTTAACTGGATTTAAATTCGTCTTTGCAATTTTAATTTTGTTTCAAACTTTCCATGTCTCCCATAACCTCCGTTTCATATTATTATATCGTCCTAACCTCCGAACATAGTCTCCTTGTACCTTTCTGCACCTGCTGCTGAGACCAGGGCTTCTCCCATCCGCAGTACTCGAGAATGCTCTTTCTAAAGCTGGTTCTTATAATAAATTGTATTGAAAGACCCAATTCTTCCTGAACTTTCAAAATGACACTTCTTTCTCTTGTACTGTAGTGTTTTAAATATGTTTTCATTGCAGAAATGTTCACATTACATAAAATTCACACTATTCCCCCTTTCAAGTATTAACCATGCTGTACAACCACTGCGACCACGCCTACTTTCAGAACATTGTTAGTCCCCAAAAAAGAAACCATGTACCTGTTCAGCAGCCACCACCTGGCAACCCCGAATCTGTACTCTGCTTCTACAGATTCGCCAATTCTGGATGTTACATATGAATGCCTTAATACAACACATGGTAATTTGGTATAGCTTCTCTCACTTCACATAATGTTTTGCAGTTTTTATAGAAGATTTTATTTGGAACGCAGTTTCAGGTTCACAGCAAATTGGGCAGAAAGTACTGAGATTTCTCATATTCAGTCTCTGTCTATCCTTATTTTTTTCCATAGGTAAATACCCATGAGGAACCTTTACCTTGACAATTAAAGAAGCCACTTCACAGTTTGTCTTTGACATATGCAAAGTGGACCCCTGGAAATTTTTACTTTGGAGGCATTATTAAGAAATATAAAGGTTATTTGAACAAAACACCACAATAACATATCAGTATCTCTGACAAACAAGATGGCTAAATGGCTAATAGGGAGGCAGTATAGACAGGAAGGATATGTTCAACTAAGCAGGGACTCATCTCCCAGGAGAGAGGGAGCAGAAAGGCAGCAGATCTCATCATATTACTCAGAATGCTACACAAAGGGCTGGCCAAATAGCTCAGAGGATTAAATCACCTGCAAGCAGGCACAGGGGCCAGGGTTCAAATCCCTGGGCCTGCTGTGCTGGCCTTGCCTCCAGGATGCACTGAGCAGGTGATTGAGACTGGATGGCAATTGAGACTGGACGTGGTGGCACGCTCGTATAATAATCTCAGCTCTTGGGAGGCTGTAAACAGGCTCATCTCTAGGAGTCCGATCTATTAGTAAAACCCTGAACACCCTGTAGACCCTTCCCTAAAATACAAAAAAAGAATGCTGCACAATTTGAAGTTGCTTATTTCCGGAATTTTCTTTTTAATATTTTTAACTGTCGTTTCCACATGTAATGGAAACTCCAAAAAGAAAAATCATAAATAAGGGGAAATTCCTGCACTCCCCATCCCCAGGCTGTCCATCACCAAAACCATTCCTCAGACTGGCAAATTTGTTGCAACTGATGGGCCTGTGCTGGCATGCTGTTACCATCCAGACTCCAAAGTTTTCAACAAAGGTCGCCCTTGATGTGCTTTCTATGGGTTTGAACAGATGTGGGATGACACATATCCACCAATAAAGTATTGTGTAGCTTAGTTCTCTGTACTATAGTCCTCTGTGCTCTGCCTATTGAAGTAGTTCTTCAATATTAAGTATTTGATTTGCTCATTATTCTCTCCAACGTAAGTTAACCTTGTCGATATGCTTGTCAAGAGATAGTACAGCTGCTCATTGAGTATTAGTCAAGTGAATGAATATAAATATTAGCCCTCCCTACATATTGGAAACTTGGTAAGCACTATTTGAAAATAGGTGAGTGAAAAGATTTACAAAATGAAAAATATTAAAATGTACAATATTGTTATTATTAGGGTGAGTAAAATAGCAATCTATTGTCCACCCAAAATCCAAGCCAAGCTTTTCTGTTATTTTCATAAACAAATCACGATTTTAAAGCTTTTACTTACAGAGGTCCATACATACTGAGGATATTTTGTAAAACATAAGAGTTCTGTACAAGATAATGGCTTTGAGTTCTGATCAAGAGTAACAGTGTAGAAGTCCATGACAGACTGGAGAAGTGAGGATTGCTAAGCTGACAGAGAAAAGAAGATGGAGAAAAATATCTATTGAAATTCTGGATACACAAAGTAGAATAACATTGTCTAATTTAGATGCAAGTGCTCTACTCTTAGAAAACCCTGTGGGTATCCTTTTCTTACAGTGTTTTGCAACAGCTAACATTAATAGTGATGACCAAGACCATTTAACTGGTATGAGTATGCTCTGGATAAAAGGCAAAGAACTGATTAGTACACATCTTGAGAATTATTTTCACTCAAAATTCTTAAAAATGTGGTGCTTTGAAGAACAGGAAGAACAGCTCTCAACTTGTGAAGGAGGTGTGTTACGTAAGTCTGTTTATCAGTCCTCCAGGCCTAGTTTGCACTGCCCTCAAGGTTGGTAATAAGTGTGTCTACTAGCTCCAGGCAAGACCTTTATCCTTCCTCCTAACCTGAAGACACTGCATCTGATGTTTCTCAGAGCATAGTCCTTAGGATCTGGCTAAACTGTCCAAAAATCTGAGTAATTCATGATTAGTAAAGATCTATGGAATTATGAATTTCTTTAGTGAGTAATTCATAATTCCATAGATCTTTACTATTTATAGCTGCTAAGGTATAGCACACTAATTCAAATATTAAGTATAACTAAAATGTAGTATCCATAGACTAAATCAGCAAGTTCACTGAGCTTAGCAAAGATTATAAATCAGTATTCTCCTAAAAAATATGTCCATCACATGAGTGTCTGACTTCAGTGAAGTCCCCACTGCATATGTACTCATAGGTTGTAAAATTTACGATCAGAGGAGGGTCACTTTATTAGTTTTTCATTTTTGCTGTCTTGAATCATGTGTAATTTTTAATTGCTACTATTCTTGCTTTTCAAAATATGAATTACTCTTTAACCTGTTATTAATTCATTGTGTTGTGGGTTGGCTGGTTAGTCCTACAGTATGGTATGACATAGTGGCTCTGAGGTTTTTAACATAAAACTTCCAGTTGCTGAGCTTTAATACATGCATGTAGTACATTTCAAACATGATTCATTCTCTACTGCTAAAACATGCACGTAAAGTCATCCCATATTGTTTTGTACCATGCCTGGGTATTTGTGGTATTTGTACTATCAAGTTAGCTACAAAGAAATTACTAGACTGTTTTATGTGGAGCATAAGTTTATAAAATGAAACTTTTCCTTAAAGATAATGATTTTCCCCTACGTTGTAAATAATAAGTAATTCATATATAGTTCTACCACGTTTGAGAATTTATCTTTCTCTAATTCTTTCTAATCTGAAAGTTGTTTTCTACTAAAGATTGGAAATGGGAGTTAAAGTTTAGGGGGAATTTTCCCCCACGTCAGGGAAGATTGGAGTGCTGGGGGCAAAAGTCTTTAAGAAAAACAGGGAGTCCTAAAAAGATAATCCTCTAGATTACCCAAATCACATTGTTCTCCAGAATGAATCATCCTGTGTGGATGCCAGATGAAGTAGTGCTGTACATGGAGACCCATCCAAAATATTTTGCCCCTGAGCTTCATAAACAAGCTATCAACAAACATGTGTGACTCTGTTTGCCTGCAAAGGGAATCTCCTGACTTCTCTGCCTGGTCATCTGACTGTGAGAGAACTTACTTCTGGACAGTTTTAATCAGGCCTAGCTGCTCTGTTGGCCAAAAGAGTGTAAGACTTTTCATTCCCTGGAATGTGCTGTTCTGTGCTCAGCACAGAGTGCTCCAAGTAGCTTGCTTCCCACTGCAGGGCCAGACTCATCCTTTTCTGCTCCAGACTAGTCACAGCAGCCTCCTTTCAAGCAGCCTGCTCTTGCTTGCTGTCTTCAGCTGCAGCACGCTGCTTCCTGCCTCCTTGTTGTCTCTCAGTCTTGTCTCTTCACAAAGCAAAACATTGCTGACTCATAGACTTCACCTCAGCTTGCATGCTACCTTCAAATCATTGATAATTTGATCCATTTCCATACCACTGGTGGAAGGTCTGTTTCCTGGGCAGAGCTTCCTGTCCATTGGTAAGGGCCACTAATATTCTGGTACTAAGATGAAGAGCTACACCACCCTCTGGCTGATTCTCAGCTAGAATGAGTCGTGGCATATACACCCACCTAGCTGCTGTGGTTACGATTTCGTCTGAGCATGTCTCTAAAGTTTTGTGTGTAGGTGCTTGGTTCCCAGAGTGGTGATGATTGGATGTGGTGGACTCTTGAAGAGATGGGACGGAGTGGCAAGTCATTAGGTCATTGAAGACATGGACCCAAGAAAAGATGAATGTAGCTTTTAGGGGTCCCCAGTGAGCTGCTGTAAGTGCAGGTCGTGATGAAAAGAGTAAGCTTAGTCCCTCAATATCTGTGGCTCCCTGTGTCACCATGTGGTTGGCTCAACACATGTTCCTGCCATCATGATACCACCTGCCATGGCATCCTCACCAAACCCCAAACAGATGAGGCTGTCCAGTCTTGGAGAACAGCCTCCAAAGCTGTCTGCAAAGTACATCTCTTTTCTTTTTAAAGTAACCTCCTTCTGGTCTTTTGTTAAAGGACTAGAAAACAGAGTAGTACACTACCATATTAAGTATGCTCTAGATGCACCATACCACTGCTAGTCTGCCCCTACTCCTGATGAGCTTCAGGAGATACGGGAGAAATCTATGAAGGGAAGGAGGACTATCCATACAGTAAAGAGATGACTACCAACTTTATAGTTGAGTCAAACTGTGGTTCTGAGTCAGGAGTTGCACCTTGGGGGTGGGGGGGGAGAAGAAATAAAATATTTTAATCCCTTAGTTCTACCAATTTCTGAGCAGGCATGCTGCATCTTGGTAAAGTGATAGATGGTAAGCTGCCAATTTTCACTCTCAAATTCAACTACATTAGCTTTATAGTTTGTGAAAATTCCTCAAGGGTTATGTTAAATAATTGTTTTTAGATACATTGGAATATTTGTTTGTCATTTTAGAAACTTCATTGATAAGAAAGGCCAGATTCCATCTTTTTAAAAACAAAGGCATGGGCTGGTGAGATGGCTCAGTGGTCTAAAGCACCTACTTAGAACAAGCTTAGCAAAGCACAGGGACCACAGGTCAATCCCCCAGCACCACATGCCAGCCAGCCCCGCCCCCAGGTGGGCTGAACTGGCCACACACACACACACATAAATAAATAAATAAACAAATCTTTAATTAAAAAAAATTAAAAAAATAAAAACAAAGGCATATTCAGCACAGCACTTATATTTAAATCAGGGACCTCTACCTTTTAAGTGTTTATTTCACAGCTTTTTCACAACATTTAGAAAATAAAAGCATTAAAAGAGCTCCAAAAAACAAGGATTACAACCTTTAGAAAGTCTGTAAAGGCATCCCTAAAAATTACTACCAACCACATTTAGTTGGAAGTGGATTGAGAAGAAGAACAGATTTCTGGGTTTTGTTCTGTTTCTGTTTTTGCTTTTTTGTTTGTTTGTCTGTTTGTTTGTTTTTGTTTTTTGTACAGGATCTAACTACACAGCTCAGACTCATAATGATCCTCTTGTTTTCAGTCTCCCCAGCACTGGGATTACAGGTGTGCTCCACCATGCTCGGACTCGGTGGCTGGCTCAGCACAGGGGCGGCGCAGCATGGCATGGTTGCTAGTGATTGAACCCCTAGTCCACTGAGCTATCTCACTGGCCCAGAAAAGCCAGCCTTCTACATGCTATATCCTTTAAAATATATGATCACTTTCCACAAAGTGGATAAGAAGAAGTTTCAAATACCTTCCATTATCTATTCCTGTCTGGGTCATTCATGGTCTAAAATTGATAAAAGTAATACAAAACTGGGGGCTGGTGAGATGGCTCAGTGGTCTAAAGCACCTACTTAGAACAAGCTTAGCAAAGTATAGGGACTGCGGTTCAATCCCCCAGCACCACATGCCAGCCAGCCCCGCCCCCTGGTGGGCTGAGCTGGCCACACACACTAAAATGAATAAATTTTTTAAAAAAAGTAATACAAAACTTGTATTGCTCCTATCACTACCGAGGTACTGATTGATGGCACACATAGTTATCCTCACTTATTATTGGCATTCTCGGTCTGCATTTATCCAAAGGCTCCGTGTCAATGGAGAAGAAGGTCTATGCCATTGGCCTTGCATCTTGAGCATTTGTAAGGGAGCCATTTCTAACTCAGCTCTGGTCCTAAGCTGGAGACGCAGCACAGCCTGTAGTTACTTTTCTGATAATGTCACAGACATCTGCATAAACTTAGCCTGGCAAGTGAACTCTTTCCTATCTGTGTCCTTTGAATCAAGTAAAAACCAGAAGAGAATAAATTTTACCAATAAGTACACAGCTGCTTTCACATAAAATGTTGCAGGTGGGATCTGAGGTAAGAAGAGCCCTAGGAAAGTGCTGCATTCAAGAGAGGAACCTATGCATCTATTAAAGAACACCTCTATTTATATAAAATATGGGTACTCCCCGATATTGGGAGGATTGGGCAGAGAACAGGTTCCCAGTTGAATCCAGAAAAAACTAATAAGATAAATGCCTACTAGAAGAAGGAAGAAAGGGAGTGTGTGGGCCTCCGCCACTTTCTACTGAGAGAAGTCCTGATGGACCCATAGAGAGGTGCATAGGGTCCAAGGGCTGGGTGGGCATCACTGAAAGAGAATATACCCACCCTCACTGGATGGGATCTGCGGTGGAAGAAGAGCACCACGAGGAGAAAGAATAGCAGCTGAATGCATTAGAATCACAGTTCACCTCTGAAATGACTCTTGATAAGAAAATGCAAGAACAGTTCTAAGGGCTGCTTGGTGTCTCAGTAAGACATAGGAATTGAAAGCTCCAGGAAAAAGAATAGATTGGGGAGGGAAAGATCAAAGATGAATAAAGGGTATAGAAGCAACAGCCTGAGAAGCATACAGCAGTGTTACTTTGGAAAATGTAAGTACATATACATATATTCTATGGCATGTATAACTACGTAAAGGAGAGTGAAGCAACTTAAGTAAAATATTAATGACAGTATTAAGGTCAGTTTTATTCTTCACAATTCTGCATTATCGGTATTCTCTGAATTAAACACTTTCATAAATAACAGAAGTAAAAGAAATGAACAATGCCACCATGTTTTAATTATAAAAGCAACATAATAATGGAATAGAAACTTAATGATAGAAAAGATATATAACTTCACCACTCTATTAACATTTTGGGAACTCGGTTGCTTATATTTATATTTTATATATATTTTATGGCACTATATGTACATTTACTGTCACATTTTCAACTTATGTTATTTAGATTTTTCTGTTCATTTTATTTTGCTGTATAGTCTATATGAGAGTTGGTGAAAGAGCAGCAGAACCCATCACCAAAGAATTATTTAATAACATTCTTCATGATTCTCTTATTGGTGGACATTTAATGGACCTTCAAATGAGTAATGGCGAAATGAAAATATTTGCATAAGTTCTTTTAATTATTTCAGATTTAACTTAAGTTCCCTAAAACAATTACTATTCTTATTTAACCCTAACAATTCCTGATCTAAATTAGGTGTTGTTGTTTTTTTTGTTTGTTTCATTTTACAGAAGAGGAAATTCAACTGCAGAGAAGGGAGTAGCTCACACTGAGACTCACTGTTGGTGAGGGATGGAATCACGTTCACTCACACCAGGCATTCTGTGGAAATCCTCTGGTTTCCAACACTGGTTCTGCATAGATCAGCATTCCTTGTAGCTGTGCTTCACGCCTCTCATTCTACAGACTTACTAAAGGTTGGATAAATTAGCTATATTTTGAATTATTTTACAAGCAAGGGGGACGAAGGTACTGTATTTTCATCTTTATACCTGCACACTACACAATGGCATTTCTTTACTGACAATTATGATCACTGTCTACATAGAGAGCCATGCTTTCTAATCGGGCAGTAAATAGGCTCATTTCTGCTTACCAGATTAAAGACTCCTATAAGCTGGACCTGTTGAAAACAATAATCACAGCAAAAAAAAAAAAAAAAGTAAAAACCCAGGCTCAAAAAGCCTAAACCAAAAAGTGTTCCAAGATTAAAATTAATGCATTGAAAGCAATCACTGTGCTGTGTGGATGCAGTGTTCTACACATAAAGCAGTAGCCTAAGAAACTTTTTTCCAAAGGTCTCAAGAAAGAAATCCAGGGGATTAAATGCACACAAGTGTTGGCATCAAAGCCATAACTTGAAACTACAGGTTTCTACATAACAATAATCATAACAGCCCTTCAGTCTCTTAGATCACCTTATATGAAAGTTGTCCGGATTCCCAAGGGAAAAAAGGAGAGAGAATACATAAGCAGTTACTAACATGAATTCCGAGAAGCCAAGGAATAAAGTAACTGCTCTGCATCTGCATAGCATCCAGGTTGCAAAACAATGTATTTCACCCAAAGTCCTCAATTCCTGATCATTGAACACCATGGCCATCAAATGACTACATCTGTCATAAAAAGGAAAGACTTTTACAGTTTGAGTTAAGGATAACTTCTCACCTTCCTCATCCATTGGCAGCTACCTTCCCATTAACCCTCCCTTCCTCACCCTTCCCAATCCACCTATGGAGTCACAGGATGGAAGATGGGGCTTAAGGCAGGCACAGCAGGCATGACAGCATGGGGTGGGCACAGACAGATTCTCTCATCTCCCTGGGGTGTGGCTTTGAACAGCAGACCAAGCAGGAGGGTTCAACACCTGATATCTCCATGCCTACGTACAGGTACCTCCCCTCCCAGTCGTCTTACTCCTTGCCAATTTCATATTGTTGGTTATTTGCCTTGGATCCAGTTTTTGGTCTCCAAGCAATTTTTGGACTTGATCTTGAGGGTCTTTTTGTTCTCCCAGGACTGTTCTTCACCCTTTTCTCTAGTACGGTAGCTGTATCTTCTCCCACTTGGAGCTCTGGCTCAGGGAACAAGCCACTGAGCCTAAAGTGAAACTTCTATTTCTGACTTGTTCTGGAAGACCTGAAAAACAGAACTGTGGGCACATGAAGCCTTAGGCAGAATAAACAGATTGAGGAATTAAAAGGGGTCAGAATTCCAGAGGGCAATGGAGAGCCTGAAAGGATTTGAGAACTTGTTCCCCAAGTTTGCTGAATATGTACATTTTTTGAACACAGCACACTTTACAAAAATGTAGAAGACCTCTGTGTTAGTTAACTTTCAATTACTGGACCAAATGCTGAGATAAGTCAGCTTCAAAAGAAGATAGGCTTACTTAGGCTCCAGGGGTCTCACTGCTTTAGGACACTGGGCAAGAAAGCACGAGGAGGAGTGTGTGGCAGAAGAAGTTGGAAACAGAAGGAGAAAGAAAGAACAAAGACACCAGGTTCCCACCCTTCTTTCTGAGGGGATATTCCTAGAGACCTACCTCCCCCTCTAGGCTCCAATTTTTGACAGTTCAACCATTTCCCAAAGGCAATAGATCAAGGAGCAGGCCTTTAACACATGAGCCTGGGAAAAGATTCCAGATCCAAGTGGTAGCAGATACCAAATCACAGTAACATGCTGTAAGACATGATGGCTTTCACTGGGCAGAAAGAGAAGAAAGAGAGTAGAACTACGAAATAGCAGTGAGGGTCCTAGTAGGCCCATCTGACTTGTGAAATGGTCATAGCACTAATGTCTTCTTGGTACATAGTTATGTCACTGAGTAAATACGTGCAAAGAACTTAGAACAGTACCTGGTACAAAGTGTGAGTGTTATCTTTAGCGTAGACAGGGCATTGGATGATGGGGGTATTGCCAACAACCGCCACTTAAATATTGTTCAGTGATGACTTTGAACGGTTATTCTCCATGATAGTAAGAGTTTCTAGCAGAAACCAAGTGCTTTACATTTCCTTTGGACTCACCAGAGTGATGTTGTTGCAGTAAATCCAGCAGAAACTCATCAGTATTTCTCAGAGCACCCTGTTGTCTGTACTCCTTTGCATAGTCCTATCTTTTATTTTAGTCCTATAAACCTTTACAACCTCGCTGGAACACAAAGCCAGGATGTTAGTCTTCAAACTCATCATGTACTTGCATAATTTTTAATTGATTTAAGCATTTTCATTGTTTGGCTTTGAAAACAGAAATTCAAATATTATAACTCTAGATTTTTTGAGAGAAAAGAGGAAGTACACAAAGACAATAGGAAAACAAATGGGAAGAATGTTTGGGCTTCCTTAGATGTGATTTAGCGCCAACATATAAAGAAGAATCAGTGTCTGTGGGTGCGTTGATTTTATCCCAGAAATAGCATGCTCCACCATGTCCTTGGGAGAAACTTTAAGGAAGATCAGGTCCTCAGATCTCTATCCAGGGAATGAGATGGGCTGTGAAGCATGCGGCTTGGGAAGCCCAGAGCTGATCAACACCAAAAAAGAAATCTGTCTCATTGACACCTGTAGTAACAAATGCCACAGGGGAAAATATTTCAGTAATGATAAAAAGCCACTGGTAACATGCAGTGCACACATCCGGCGTGACAGGCCTTGTGCCAGTGCCACTTCAATGGGAGGGTGAGAAAGTATCCTAGAACACAAATCCGTGTACTGTTCATTTCTTCTTCTCCTTGTATGGCTCCCACAGAACCTGAAGGAGAATGAGGACAGTGGAAACAGACAGAAAGAAATAGTCAGTGTTCAGTTCTCAGTCCCAAAATAAGCTCTGGATCCCAGCTCAGAAACAATACTTCTGAAAGCCAAAGTTTTTGAAATGCAAGGGGAAGGTTGTTCAGAGAAGAAAAGGCTATTAAGAACCAAAAAGAGAAGGTCTTAGAAGAAAGGGGGCAGAGATTCTGTGCCAGGGAGAGGTTGAAAAGAAGGTAGGAAAGGCCCAAACTCCCACGCTCCCCTAGGGCAGATGGCACAGACGACGGTCAACAAGACTTTGGGCTGAAACACTCAACCAGAGGAGCAAGCAGCCCCGGAAGGGGCCAGCTGAGCAGCAGAGTCAAGGCTGCAAACCGTAATGATTCGCTAGGGCAGTATGTGCAGAAGGTGAACGAGGGCTGCCCCTGGGGGCTGCCAAAAACAGGGTCTTGCCAATGTGGGATGCCTACATACTGACACTCTTGACCCCATCTACAGGCTTGAGTTGGACAACGTTAGGCAGGTACCCCTTGTGGCAGTTAAGAAAGCGGCTCCCCCACTATATCACCAATGTGTGACCTCTAGCAAATCACCTAACCCATGCGTCTGTGAACCAGAGCTACTTAGAAGAACCTGTGGCAGTAAAGAAATGGTAGAGGACCAAATGAAGAAGGTTAGGGGTAGCAGAAGTGCACCCCAGGGGAGACCCATCCTTCACCTGCCAGCAACTCCAACAGACATCATAAGGAAAATGGTCAGTGGCCAGGAGGTGGGATTTAATGAAAAACTAAAGAGCCTGAATTTGCTAAAGTTAAAGAAAAACATGAGTGTCCCTGGAACATATACACTGCATGCCAAGAATACTCACAAATTACATCTATCTAGGTGAACATTTGGGATTTTAAAGATTAAAATAAAGCATTCAGCTCTGACAGAGAAGAGATGTCAGCTACTCATTTTAAGTACTCACGGTACAGCAGCCTTCTCACAAGCAACAACTGAGGCGAAACATCTAGAAAGCAGTAGCTTTAAAATGCTGAGAAGAAAAACAAGAAAGCCATTGACCTTTAATTCGGGATTTCACTAAACTACTATTTAGAGTGAGAACAAAACAAGGCCATCTTCAGTTCAAAATGTAAAACAGATTACTACCCTGGGCTCTTTCTGAAAGAAGTGCCAAAGGATGGACTTCAACAAGAGGAAACATAAACCAAAGGAAAGACTGTGCCATGAACAGTAGTGATAGACAAATCTAACTCGTATAGCAACAGGTTTGATTATTCACCAAAAACGCAAAAAGCAGCATAAATATGACCTAATTTTTACATTAATCAAAATGTTAAAACTAAAACTCAAAGTAATGATGTTAAATCTCAATATATATAATATATGTAATTAGATCTCAATATATATAACTAAATCTCAAGATCTATAAGGAAGAATTTTGAAAAAAAGTAATTTAATAATCAGTGGATTTTGGGGGGAGGTGTTGTTTTGGGGTTATTTTATTTTGTTTTGAGACAGGGTCCCACTTTGTAGTTCAGGCTGGTCTTGAACTCACCATGTAGCCCAGGATGGCCTCCAACTCACAGCAACCCCCCTGCTTCAGCTTGTGGAACACTGTACAAAAGAATTTAAAATGTTGTTATAGTGCCGAAATGCTTGGGTTTTGTTTTGTTTGTTTTTGTCTTTTTTGAGACAGGGTCTCGCTCTATAGGCCAGGCTGGCCTTAAACTCATGGTGACCCCTTACCTTAGCCTCCAAGGTATTGGGGTCACAGGTATGCACCACCACACCCAACCTAAAATACTGGAATTTTTGCAGAAAACACAGAAAGAAAATTCCATATAGTTAGAATATAAAGTTAAGTATTTGTGGTAAAAAAATTAAAAGATGATGTCTAAAAATAGGAGTATGAGTTATCACTGAAATTAGCAAGATGAGAAAAGCCAGTAAATTTCATTAATAACAGGAAATAGGCAAGTAAACAGAAGCAAGGAGAAATCCTTAAATTAGGAAGATGTAGAAATTAGGCTGAAAACTAAAATACTACTACTACTACTACTACTACTACTACTACTAATAATAATAATAGTAATAATAATAGAAAGAAATTAGGCTGAATATACCAAGAATCATAATGAATACAAATAAATTGAATTATTCATCAAATACACACTATTCAGTTGGCCTCAGAAAGCAGATGCAAGATCCAGATATGGTTATGCATATCTTACATAAAATACACTAATATCAAATAAAACCCAAATTAATAAGATAATAAAAGATATGCTAGGAAAGTACATACCAAACGAAAACTAACCAAAAAGTATTTTGTACTAATATTGGATGACATAATTAAAACAAAAAACTGTAACACAGATAAAGGGACATCCTGCAAAAATGAGAAAAGAAAGAATTTTCCAGGAAGAGTCAGTAGTCATGAATCTGAATGTTCTTTGAAACCGAATCTCAAGATATATAAGGAAGAATTATGAAAAGAGTAATTTAATAATGAAAGAGGAAATTATTTCGGTTTTTGGGTTGTTTTGCTTTTTGTTTCGAGACAGGGTCTTAATACACAGTGCAGGCTGGTCTTGAACTCACCACATGGCCCAGGGTGACCTCCAACTCACAGCAGTCCTCCTGCTTCAGCTTAGGAAGTTCTGTGATTGCAGGTGTGAGCCACCACATCTGGCTTTTCAAAGGAAGACTTTAAATTATCTTATTCAGAAAGTGATATGTCAAGAAGAGAAAAGTATTAGTAGGATTATAATCAATTTTTTAAAATGATATTTAAAATCCTGACTCTAAAAAAGAGAATGTTAACTTCTTTTGGAAACATGCACAAAACTGATTAATTTTATTTTTTTAATTTATTTATTTGTGTGTGTGTGTGTGTGTGTGTGTGTGTGTGTGTGTGTAGCCAGCTCAGCCCACCAGGGGGCGGGGCTGGCTGGCATGTGGTACTGGGGCATTGAACTGCGGTCCATGTGCTTTGCTAAGCTTGTTCTAAGTAGGTGCTTTAGACCACTGAGTCATCTCACCAGTCCCAAACTGATCAATTTTAAAGCCACCAATGCAGTTTCATGAAGTTCCAGAAATTAAGATTCTTGGGTAAGTTTTTCTGTTTTGTCAGAAGCAATTAAATTAGGTCTGAACAGCTAAAAGGGAGGTAAAAATTGTTTGTAAACTAAATCTACTTTTAAATAAGCCATGGATTAAAGAGAAAATTACAGTTTAAATTGCAAAGTATCTAGAACTGTAATCCAAGCACTACAAAGAAAATCTTGAACTGTGTTCTAAAGCAATATTGACAGAAAATTTTGTTATCACATGTATATGTGTAAAATAAAAGAAAAATGAAAATGAATGCCCTATATGTTCAAGTCAGGAAATTAGAGAGAGAATAGAGTAAGCCCAAAGAAGGAAAAAAGAACAGACAATGATAAAAGTTTATAAAACAGAAAAAAATGTAACTGAACAACTAAAATTCTATCACTAGACATGACTAAAGAAAAAATTAGCAAAAGCCAATTATCAAAAAAATAAAAACGTTTAAAATAGAAGGAATAAAAGATAAAATTGTTGAAGCAAAATTTTCATTCTCCCCTCAAAAGTATCAGGCCCCAATAGTTTCACCATCTATTTCGCCAAAGCTTCAAAAAATGATCCCTAATATTTCCTCTATTATTCATATTGCTTCTAAGAATTATGAAACCATGGGTTTCATTTTTAGAAGCTATTGTAACAGAGATGATAATATTGAACACAAAGAATGCACGAAAATTAAAACAACATGTTTCAAAGGTGGACTGGTCACACACATTTAATTCTTATTCCTCTTAAAACCCACTAAAATGTGAGGAAACAAATGTTCCCAAACCATGAATGCAAAAGAGTGGAAGGAACAAGAAAAGACTCAACCGATAAATAAAGCTACTTAAGTTACACCGCTCTACAGATGTCAACGTGGCCTCCACAGTTAGCTGCGGTAGCCCTGGCGGTGGCCTACACTGTGGGGCTGAGGCCCCGCGAAACCCAGCACACCTGGCTGAGAAAGTCAGCCTGTCCTCATCCGGGCACAGGGCAGTCGGGGACCCTCATGGCTTCTACTCCGCCCACCCCCGGCAGGAAACTGAAACTTAGTTCCCGGCAAAGTGGACTCTGAATACTGTATAGTAGTCTGTTGGTAGTAAGCCCAGACATTTATTTCTCAAAAATCTGGAGGCTAGGAAGCCCAAGGTCAAGGCACTGGCCAATTCCCTTCTACTGAGGCCCCCTTCTTGGCGGGCAGCGACCTTCTCACTGTGTTCTACCATGGGGGAGATGGCATTAATCCCACGACAGGGGTCCCACGCTCACGACCTGTCTCCCAGAGGCCCCACCTGCGTGCAGCACTCCTTTAGGGGTTAGGGCTTCCACATGTGAATTTGGGAGGAGGATATAAATATTTAGTTCACAAAGTGAATTTCTGAAAAAAAAAAAACCAACCTGAAAAGTACACACAACTCACCTTCTCCTTAATTTAATTAAACTCAGAAGTCCTGAAATGCAAACTGCTTGTGGAAAATCAGCCTTTGCTCTGAAATGAGTATTATCATGATGCCTTACTTATTCCTTCTTTACTTTCTCTTTCACTTTAGCGTTTAAACTGGCAAAGAATTTGGCTGGATTGTGTCCATGCCCCAGGGCTCGGTGGAATGCAGAACTTCAGCGCAATGAATTAGAATGTCTGGAGAAAGAAATACCGAAGCAGCAAAGAGCATCGGGGCTGTGGGGCTGCCACACTTAAACAGTCACATTAAAGCCTGAGAGGCGAAAAGTGATTGAAAGACAAACTTTATAAGCAATGAGAGAAGATTTGGAAAGCTTTCAGCCTGACCATGTTGGGACCGAAAGAGCCTTTCAGGAGAAGCCAGAGGAGCGGCCACGGGTCCTTCTGCTGAAGGGATCATTGTGGACAGAGGGATCGACACCAGCATGGGAGAAAGACCAGAAGTCCTGGCAGAGATCTCAGAAACTACTCTCGCCAAAGGCCCAGAGCTGCTGGAGGGTAAGATGATTTCAGGGGACAGGCTCAGGGCACTATCCCTAGGCTTCCTGTGTGGCTCCCCAGTATCCCAGCATGGCACCCTTACACCACTCAAAAAAAAAGCCAGGTGTGACTCGACCGGCTGCTCTGGAAGGTGCAAATGGTCAACTGTGGAAGCAGTGACTTTGTGATGCTAATTTTGTACACAGAGGACAGGTAAGGGCTATGGAGGTGTTGCTTCTCCACATAGATGCTGAAAAACAGGCTGAACAGCATGGGGCCATAGAAAGACCTGGATCAGGAGTGGAACCACCCAGAGTGTCCCCATTGCAGTTCCACAGAGATACCTGGTGGGGCTGAAGGGGGCCCACCACTACAATCCCAGAACTGTAGAGACTCTACAGCTGTAAAATTACAGTGTACCATGCTAGCCCAGAAGGGCTGTAGCCATGTGACTCCAGGCAATGAGACAGCTGACGCTTAGGCTGCACCCTGCAAGGGGGACATGGCTTCCCAAGGCTTCAGGGGCTCAACCCCCACCACTGTGCCCAGAAGCAGGACCTGAAGTCATCAAGATTATTCTGGAGCTTTAAGACTTGGCATGGTTTTCCTTGTTGAACTTTAGACTTACATGGGTCCGTTAACTTCTCTCTGTTTCCCTACTACTTCTCTGGAATGAGTATGTCTCTACTATGCTATTTCTTGGTCATAAAAAAACTTCAGCTTTCACAGTCTTGTGATTGGGGTGAATGTACCCAGTCCTGCTTTGAGTCTCCGCCTATCTGATTCAAATGACACCCTGGATTTTGTGCTTTTGAATTGGTGCTGGAACAAGTTAGCTCTGGGACTACTAAAACAGAATGACTGTGTTTTGCCTGTGTGGAGAACATGAATTTTAGGGGCCAGGGAAAGAATACTATGGTTTAAACGTGTCCCCCACAATTCATGTGCTAGAAATTCTATCCCCAGAGTTTTAATTATGATTAGATAAAATCATGAAGCCGGTGCCCTGAGAGGGCATTAGTGGTTCTTCAGAAGAGGAGAGACACGAGCCAGCACAATTGCCGTCTTGCCAAATTAGCACAATTACTACCATGTGGTAACACAGATAAAAGGCCCTGCCAGGTACCAGCACCATGCAGCTGGAAGACCCAGCCTGTAGAACCACGGGCCACATAAACTTCTATTCTTTTCAAATTACCTAGTCTCAAGTACTCTGCAAGGACAACAGAAAATGCACTAAAACACCTGGCAAGGTACTGTTACATTTTTAATATTCATTTATTTATTTGTTTGTTTGTTTGGTATAGAGTCTCACCACACAGAGCAGACTCATAGTGATTCTTCTGCCTCAGCCTCCCCAGTGCTGAGATTACAGACTTACACCAACATACCAGTTTCAGTGGCCAGCACAGTGTGCTCAGGATTCAAGGGCCCACACGGCATGTGGGACTGGGGATGGAACCCAGGTCCTTGCACTTGCCACGCAGGTGCTTAGTCTGCCAAGCTACCTTCCCAGCCCAAGGTAGTATTAAGTCCATAAAGAAACACTGAATCTTGTCTTCTGCCAGTATGTACAAAATACATATATATTTATATATATATATATATATATATATATATATATATATATATATGAAGGACCATTTTGTAGTGAAAAAATAATATATATCTGTATACATAAAATACTTAGCATAGAAATACAGCTACTTTCTCTTAGTTCAATGAGAACAAAGTTTTGAACTAATAGTGTTTAGATAAGATATTATGTCTGTATCTTGTACTATGAATAACTACTATGAAGACAATATGCAAAAATTAATTATTATAACTGTATTTCTAACATGTTTTGAAATATCTCATTGCTGCTTCTTTCTTAATAAAATTATTTTAAAAAAAGAATCTGCCCAGGTATGAAGATAAATAAAGCATGTATTATACTGAAGAAATAAGTTACTATTCTTATTAGGGAAGATTCTTAAGAATTCCTAGGAACAGATAAAACAGCAAAATGGTGTTTGGCCTGATAACTAAGATAGCTTCCCTTGTATGAATTTGTTTAATTTAATTAATAAAAATGCATGATTATTACTTATGCTGTCATTATTTTTAGCACTACAATTTTTTTTTTTTTTGAGTACAGAGGATAGAACTCAGAATCTTCACACGAGCTGTGTCCCAGAACTTTTCTGTTTTAAATGCAAGACAAGGTAGAGGTGAAGTCCTCACTAAATCACGAAGTTCTCCAGGCTGGACTGGAGCTTGCATTCTTCCTGTCACAGCCATCCCGAGTGCAAGACTTACACTCTTACACCACCACAGCACACCATACCATATTGTAAAATATTTCTTCCCCAGAAATTCTGAATTCATCCAATCGGGGCTGGGGAGATGGCTCAGTAGAATAAGTTCTTCCCTGGCAAGCCCATGGGCCTGAGTTCAATCCCCAGTTCTGCCAAAAAAAAAAAAAAAAATAAACATAAAATAAATTCATCCAATCACTCATTAGAAAACAAAGATTGTAGGCTCAAAATTGTGGTATCAGCCCATGCCATCCAACTAGGACATTGCAATATTAAGAATCTAACCAGGGCCAGGATGTAACTCCATGGCACAAGCACTCACCTGACAAGCACAAGGGCCTGAGTTTCATTCCTGGTAGAAAAAAATAGAATCTAACCAAAGGAAATTAGCACATATATCCACTCACAGACATGTGTGTGATTGTTCACAGCAGCATTCTTCACATAGCCAAAAGCTGGAAAAGAGCCAAATATCCTTCAGCTCATGGTCAGATAAACAAAATGTGGAGCATCCCTACCGTGGAATCATACTTAACAATGAAAAAAATAAATCTGCTACAACATGGCTAAACCTTACTTAAGTAAATTAAGTCAGATGTAATGGTCTACACATTACATGAGTTCATATATAGGAAATGTCTTGGAAAGACAAATACAGCTCAAAAGAGCAGCAATTGAAGTAGAAATGAGGGACTCACAAGAAAATGGAAATGGTAAAATGATTTTGTAATGGTGGCTGCGCAGCTATAAAACATTAGTAAACTGAGTACCCACAATTCTGTAAATATTATTTTGCATGCAAATTATGCCCTAATAACCCTTTTTAAATATAGTAAGGTTGAAAATGCTGGGACAAAATGTGATAGGATGACCAAATTAGGCAAGAGGTAAGGAAAGTGATTTTTAAGGGAAACACTTTTTATCAGTGCTGGGATCAAACCAAAGTCCTTGCGCATGCTGGCCAAGCACCGAGCTGTGTCCTCAGCTCAAGGCATTAAGTTTTTTATATGAAAGCAGGCAGATCCTGCTGTGCATCATGGCAGTGCAGTAGAAGGAGCTCTAGAGAGCAGAGGGCTGGGAATAGCACTCCAATCAGAAGGCAGCGCGTGTACCGGGATCTTCGGGTGCAAGCAAGACTGGCAACATGGACTGGTTACAGGAGATGAGTATGGATTTAGCTTTCCCTTCTAGTAGATATTTTAGATTTTGTTTCAAGAGTGATAAGAAATCATTTAAAGATTTTAAACAAAACAGCAATGGGATCATAAATGGGTTTATGGAATTTATTCTTATTAACTCTAGAGATAAAAGCTCAGCCAACTTTTTATGTAAGAAAACATGCCAGGAGCTGTAGATCACATGGTCTTTGTTGCAACAACTCAGAAGTAGTTGGCTGATCCCTGATCACTTGTAAGAGTGACTTTCTAGGTCCCAGATATGTGGAGCAAAATATGTGACAGACATTGTGTTAACAAAGGAGGTTCCTGGGTTCTAGTAAAGTTTTTTGACAAAAGCAAAGAATGGGCAGTGTTAGGACCTCATGGCATCCATCCACAACACTCTGGGAGGCTGAGAGGTGGGTGAGTCCCTAAATTGTCCAGGCTGGGCTGGCATTTGTGATCTTCCTGTCTCAGCCTCCCAGAGTGTTGGGGTTATGGGCATGCACCACCACACCTCACTATGAATTTTTTAAGGGAGTGTGAAGATGGAGAAGAAAGAACTCATAGAATTCTGGTCAAACAAAGTCAGAGATCAATGAGTCTTCTCAGAAAGGCTACCTGTGATGCTTTTCAGAAGAAGGACCACATTTGTGCATGTGTGAAGTACATATGTTGCAGTACTTGGTATTGAAACCAGGGCCTAAGCACTGAGCTAGATCCCCTGATTTCTCTTTTCCTTTTTAATTTTTAGGCAGACTCTCACTAAGTTACCTAAGCTGAGCTCAAACTTGTGATCTTCCTGCCTTAGCTTTCCAGGGTGCTGGGACTACAGGAGCACACTATCACATTTAGGAGAAAAAACATTTTACAAAATTTGTCTTCTTGTTTTTCTCTTCAGAATGGATTTTTTAATTCAATTTTATTTTTTTAAGACAGAGTGTTTTCCTCTGCAATCCTGCATGGCCTTGAACTCAGTATGTAGCTCAGGCTGACCTCAAACTCACAACAATCCTCTTACTACAGCCTTTCTGAGTGCTGGGAGTACAAGCACAGGTGTGCGCCACCATAGCCAGCCCTCAGTCTGACTCTTTTCTACCCATGTCAGAGAAACTCTTCAGGCTGAGGTGTGTGCTTCACTGGCTAACTTACTTATTTTTCTTCTCAAATCCCACCAAAATGTCCCCATTATCTACCTACTTGCTTAGAACAGACACCAGTGCATCATAATTATCTCCTTTTTCCTCACCTTTCCTACACAGCCAATTTTTTTTTAAACAAAGTCTTGTTTATATCACCTTCAAAGTGTGTCACCATCTACTGGTGTCCCTTCACGTCCATGCCACAGCCCCGGAAGAAACCACCGCAGTCTCTCATCCAGGACTTCTGGCGTCCTGCATTTAAATGCATTCTACAGATACATGGCTCAAGCAGATTTTACTCTACTCAGAATCTGCTCAGGGATATCAGGGTCATGCCAGACCTCACTTCCTGTCCTCCCTCTAGAAGTACAACTGGTTTCTCTACCTGTCACAGATACCAAGTTCCCTGCCTTGCAGATTGGATTTTACACACCGAATTTTCTTAGCCCAGAATTCATTCTCAGCTCCTGCCCAAATGGTTGACAATTCCTACTCAATATATTTATTCCAGCTAGTATGTCAAAGAGCCAGTCCCTGTCGCCTTTCAAGATGAACTGAATTAACAAATTCTCATTCTGTGCTGGTGCCCCATCTTTTCCTCCATAACACTTAGCCGGGTTGGTCTCTCTGCTTACTTGGCGACCACTGTTCTGCCCTATTAGCCTGGGAGCTCCATAAGCATAAGAACCTAGTTCAGGACTGTGTAGGACGGGTGCTACAATGAAAGTTTGTTAAACAAAAGGATAAGTAAATACATGTGTAGTGATTATTTGCAAATAAGAAGAATAAAAGCCTTGGAGCTTAAAGACTTCATGAATAAAATCCGTATCTAAATGCAATCCCCAAATAAGAGATGTTTGACTAATGGATTTGGCCTTTGTAACTACGATTCACATAGCTAACCTCTACTGAGCACAGGAGACAGGCTCAGAACACTGAATGAGCTTGCAGATGAGAGCGCTGGGGAGTGGAAATGTTCACGGATGTAGCTCCAAAGACACAAAGCTGGGAAGGCAAACTGGGACTTAAACGAAGGCAGGCTTCCTCCAGAAGCTTCGCCCTCGGGTGCAATTCAGTGCAAAGCTTTCCAGTGTGCCACTGGAAATCCACTCATCTGGCCCTGGGGCAGCCAAGGTGGTGGCCCCCACGCTGTGAATGGCCTCCTGCTGGCTCCTCAGAGAGTGGCGGGTCAGGCCTATGTCCCCTTCTTCCACCAGCAGGAGTGGGAAGCCTGACTGATCCTGGTGCTCAGATGAGCATGCACTCAGCACCAGAGAACAAATCCTTGTGCCTGGCCAGTGAGGTGTCCTGGAGCCACAGAGGAGGTCCAGGGCTCTAAGGGCAGCCCCAGGCATAGATGGTCGCACAGACACACAGAAGATGGAGGACAAAGAACCCTCTCTCCATATATCATGAGTGTTCAAAAACTACAGTGAATATTTAACTTAAAATAATAGCACAATAACTGGGTGCGGTGATGCACACCTATAATCCCACCACCCAACCGGCTGAGGCAGGAGGATCACTACAAGCTCCAGGCCAGCCTGGGCTCTACAGTGAGTTTAAGATCGGCCTGAACTACCTAGTGGTACCCTGTCTCAAAAAAATAAAAAGCAAACAAAAGATGTGTAACAGCAAAAGATGCTTTGACATGAATCCCTCACACAATACTCCCACTTGCTTTGAACATATCTAATTTCATTGTTTTGGAACTTTCTGAAGCAGTTCTGGAAGCCATCTTTCAGGAGTGTCTTTACAAGGGGGCCATCAAAAATATGGTGAATGCTACTGCCAAGTGCCATTCAAAAGAAAGTCAGGCTTGTAAATACAGGACAGTGTGTCCTCAACCACCTCAGCCACCGGATCTGGCACCATGTGACTCTGGCTCTTTTGCAAAGTCAGAATGATTATGAAAAAGAAATATTTTGAATTGGCTCAGAATACAGAGGCAGCCACAACAGCACAACTGAAGACATTCATGAGAACAAACTCACTCAACTGTTTCCTAAAGCAGCAAGAGCAAGGTGAGGAGCATGTTTCGAGTGACAGGGAAAGATTTCCTTGGGAATTTATGGTAATGTCTTTTACTGTAATTTATTTTTAAGTTTATACACATGTGTCTTATTTTTTTAGTTGCATCTTGTAATTGAGGACATCTGTCTGGTTGTGTTGGCCATGTTCTAGGTGTAGCTTAGCTAGCTGCAAGGTGATAACCCTAACACTACACACAAATTCTGCTAATGAGAGCTCCATCATTACCTTGAAATGCTTTATTTAGAATTATTTGATTGCTTTGGAAATCCCTTATTTTCTCCTTTATGGATGAAAGAAAAAGAAGGGCTTTGGGGGTACTGCAATATAATTTCAACTTTTGTAAATTTTGAATGGTTGTAAAATAAAATGGCCAAAATGTTCTATTACCTGGCTGTGTGAATAGAGTTTCTCATTGATGCGAACTATAAAGACTTTAAAGAGATGAGCATTCACATATCTTAATTGGAAACTCTTTGTAGCCATATGAAGCATAAAACCTATTATATTAAAGATTGGTTCCTGGAGGCAGGCTCTAGTTTGTCACCAAAAATATTGAAAAGATATTGTGTAGAACCTTCATATACATTTTGTACTTGTATTTTCAGTATTTTTATTTTATTTTTCTTATCATAATTATATGACATAAGAAAAGCATGCTAGGGGCATCAATGCATACTTATAACTCCAGGAACTCAGGAGGCTGAGGCGGGAGAATCATAAATTTTATGTGTGCCTGGTAAATTTAGCAAGACCCTGTCTCAAAATGAAGAACAAAAACGGGTGGGCATACAGCTTAGTGGTATAGCACCCTGCGTTTGATGGCTAGTGCTGAAAACGTATGTATAATAAAAAGAAAAAGATACAGAGAAAAGAAAAGTAACTAGTTTTCCACCAAGCACCATGCATCAAATCCTATCCAATTCACTCCAAACATGCAAATTTGTCAAAACTTTTTTATTTCTTTCTTAATTAATTCTCTTATGCCTCAATGTCTATCTATCTATATAATCTTCTCTACATTTGGATGGTTGAAGGTATTGCATTTTTGTTTGCTCATTTGTTCTTTTTTTTTTTTTTGCTATTGGTTTCTCTTTTTTTTCAGGATGGGATGTGTTTTGTGCAGTTTTATTTTATGTGTTTTTTTAAAGTTAATTTTATTGAGAAAGAAATAGCAATGAGACAGTTTCAAACAGGCGAGTAGGACAATTACAATAATTAATACATTACATATTTTTGTCTTCATAGTAGTTATTCATAGGACAAGATGCAGACATGATATCTTCTGATATTGCCAGTTCTGCAGATAACCCATACTATTATGGATTACTGGACTATATTGGATTTTTTTGCTGAATTCATGCACCTACAATATTTGTTGTTTTTTTCAGTTGGACTATATTTATTAGTCATGTTCTCTTTGATATGTTGTAACATTACCGGTAAGTCTTTTGAAAATCTATGTTGAGTAGGTTTTTTAAAAAAAAAAAAAAAAAATGGAATACCCTTCACTGACAAAACACCTACAGTATTGGAATGGCAATGGAATACCCATCTCTGGTTTCTCTTTTGTCTTTCAAATAGTGAAAGTAACAAAGAGAAGTGGACCATATTACTTAGGATACTGATTTTCCACCTATGGCAACCCAAGCCTTGGGTAAGCCTCTGCAAACACCTATACACCCAGTGGGTCACTTGAGAAAGGAAGAATAAACATAGGAAGTAGAAGAAAAACTTTGTTTTTAGGCAAAAATTGTGTGTGAGCCTATGTGAATAAAGCTGCATAAGAGTTAGGAAGAAAAAAAATTGGAGACCGGAACTAACATTAAATGTGTGCTATTCTCCAATTCTGCACGGGGACTCTGAATGTACACTCACTCAGTCCCCAAGCACTTGCAGAAGTAAACATACACCACATTTGCAGATGTTCACACTATAATACATAAGAATGAAGTCACAACATCTAGGTATGAACAAATTTTGAAACAGCATCTTTCTAACTCAAATCTCTCTCCTCTCTCTTCTTCCTACTAAGGAGAGGTAATTAACCCACAGGCCAAATTGGATCTTCCACCCTATTTTTTGTACAGCTATAAGCTAGGAACTTTAAGGGTTTTTATGCTATATTTTAAGTGGTTGAGAAAAAGAAAATGAAGAATCATTTTGTTATGCATAAAAATTAAGAAAATTATATAAAACCAACATCACAGTTTTCTTAAATATTTCCTAGAACACAACCCACTCCCATTCCTTAGCATAGTGCATCTGACTGAGCTGCAATAGCATGACTTGGAAAGTCTATAATATTTCCTAGTGGCTGGGCACCACTAATCCAAAAATCTCAAATCCAAATCATTCCAAAATCAAGGTTTTAAGCCACCATGAAACTTTTGTTTCATGCACAGTTGTATTACAAATAACATATAAGGGCCAGCCAAATAGCTCAGCGACTAAAGCACCTGCTTAGGCAGAGCACAGCAGCCTGGGTTCAATTCCCGGAGTACCGTGCAAGCCCCACCCCTGGTGTGTACTGAGCGATAAGACTGGACATGGTGGAATGTGCCTGCAATCCCAGTGCTTGGGAGGCTGAAAACAGGAGGATCACTACAAGTCAGATCTATGTAGTGAGGCCCTGTATCAAACAAACAAACAGAAAACTTATAAAATTACCTTAAGGCTATATATACAAAGTGTGTGTGAAACATTAAGAAATTTCATGCTTAGACTTGGGTTCTACTCCCAAGATATCTCAATAGGTAGGCACAAATGTGCCTACCCAATCTGAGAATTTTCTCCCCAACCTGAGAAAAATCCAAAATCCAAATCATATCGAGTGGTCCAAAACGTTTCAGATAAGCAATATGCAAATCACACTTAATCCTTCACAGAAACACATGTCAACTCCTGTACAATAATAATTATTTTGCTTAAGGAAATTTATTAAGGAGAAAAAAATCATTGTGTTTCTTAAAATATTCTCTTAACTAAGAAAGATAAGAGAATCATTAGCTGACATCATATTAATACCTTATTATAGTAAGTATATTAATCTTTGGCCTCATGGATCATGAGCTAGCCCTCCTGCCTTTTATACTGATGTTTCTACCCTTTTCTGTATTTACCTGTGATGATTTGCAGGCTATTACTGAAAAGCAACTTAGCAGAAGGAGAGGATGGAGAAGGTTCTATCTTGGCTTTGTTTCTAACTAAATTAAGCAAATCACTTAATCTTCTTTGATTTAAATTTCCTTATCTTCAAATTGTGGGCTTGACAAGATAATCCCTATCGTCCCTTACAGTAATAAAATTACAGGCCTCTGTGACTTGGAACATAATTTTAAAATGCTAAGTAATCACTGTGGTTTATGGCAGTTATGGTTTTGCATTTATGGTAGATCGGTGGCCATATTTGTGATTTATTTTACTCCAAATCCTTAGTTTGTGTCTCAACTCCCAATTATAGCTCTATCCCTATAGGAAAATATGAACAACTTTGTGATGATTTGAATCTCAGGAAGATTTCAGGGATGTATCAAGGGGAAAACTATACTAGCCTTAATAGTTCTCTAATTTTTCACCAATTTGAAATTTGCAGATCTTTAAGAAAGGACTTAAAAGTATCCTGGTATGGTTTTAAATGGGCACATATTTTTTAAAGTTATACCATGAACTTAGAGTAATTGGCAAGAATGTCGAATCTCTTTTCTAGAATGTTCCATCCACTGACTGCTGTGTTTCTGAGTGGAACATATTGCCAATGGAATCACTGGTCTGCTCTGAGGGGTGCATCCCATAGGAAAGCTCAAAAGCAGAACTGTGATTCTCCCTAGGATGAGTTCATTTTATTCTGCAGGGCCACTGTGTTGCTCACCTTTTCCAAATGGACTTGGAATGACTGCAAAGCAGACTGCAAAGAGAAGCTCTCACTCAAAGAGTCTACGGGAGCTGAGGCTCCGGAAGAGAAGATACTATGCCCACCTTTAGTAGCAAAGGAGTTGAGCTGTAAGAATATTTGGAAGGTTTCTGTCTTTTCTGCTCAAGACAGTGTGGTGACTTCTAATTTCTATGCCATGGGGTTAATGTCAACCAAGCACAACATGAAGTATAATACGAAAGCAGGTACCACAAACTTTCTATGTGGAAGAAGAGTATCAAACAGAAATCTATTGATGGGCTGCAAAGGAGTAGAATATCTTCCATTCTTGCTCCTATACCTGTGTTTTCTTTTTCTTCTAAGCCCTTGAAGTCTTGGGTGATTAACAGTTGGGTGAGACTTGTAATCTATCAATGCACAAGAAGATGACTATATAATTTCACAGTCAGAAGTTCTTAATCACTATGCATGGTGCTGCATGCTTGTAATCCAAGCACTCTGGGAGACTGAGGCAGGAGGATCACAAGCTTGAGCAAGTCCAGGAAATTTATGAACTTGCTGAATTTGTATCTCAAAATTAAAAAAAAAAAAAATTTAAAAAGCTAGGCTGGAGCATGCCCCGCGCCGCCGCCGCCGCGCCGCGGTTTAAGGGCGGGAGGCTGGGGGAGGGTAGCGGAGCCGGCGAGGCCGCCTTGTTGGGTCTGAGGCAGCTGCTGTAGGTGCCGACGGAGCGAGCGGGCGTGCGGAGCGGCGACAGCGGCGTGGGATCTGCCTCTGCGAGCGGCCCGCGGCGGCGGCGGCGCCATGAGCGGGGGCACTCCTTACATCGGCAGCAAGATCAGCCTCATTTCTAAGGCGGAGATCCGCTACGAGGGCATCCCCTACACCATCGACACCGAGAACTCCACCGTAGCCCTCGCCAAAGTTCGATCCTTTGGTACAGAAGACCGGCCAACAGATCGTCCAATACCACCTCGAGATGAAGTCTTTGAATACATTATATTCCGTGGAAGTGATATTAAAGA